>NC_059409.1:2790340-3099545 GCF_905220565.1 Melitaea cinxia | reverse complement strand
TTTTTGTAGTTATATCGTGTTGTATAAATCAGAAACACGTTTCTAATAAATCCGAGTATATTAAAATGGGACTCTAAGCTGTAGGTATTAATATATTTATTTAATATGTAACTTATATTAAGTTACTTAATAAAAATATATATTAGAACGTATTTTTACTTAACAATTTGAATATAATCACGTTTTGATTAAGTTATTCAATGATATATGTACAATTATTAAAAAAATATAAGGCTTGACAATTTGTAAGACAACTTATGTTTTAAAGATAAAAATCCATTAAAGATTAAAAAAAAACCCAATATTAAAAAAAAATAACAAATAAAAGGATACGAAAATACTGGTTCAATTTCATTGGAAAAAAAATGACGTTAATAGACAGATTTTTATGAAATTTTGTGTGCATATCGGGTAGGTCTGTGAATCGGCCAACATCTATTAAAAGAGGGGGAGGGGATTAAGAAGGTTAATAACATATAAGGTAAAATAACGTTTGCGGGGTCAGCTAGTTTTACTATCAAGAGGTCCACTGGCTAGCATTTATTTCGTTTGTTAAAATATCGACTCCCAGTTTGGTCCGAATTGAAAGTTGATGCCTTGAATTTCCTTTTGAATATCGAGTCTTTCTTTTATTTACTCTTAACTTTTATGGGTGAAAATCAAATTTAGAACTTCAACTACTAAGATAGACTATGTATCCATCATAGTAGGTTGAAATTTTGTTATTTTGATAGGATTTTTTTTAAAATATATAAACGCTTCACACTCAATGGCCCAGTAATCTTTTATCCTGTGCTGGGGGTCCGGAAATATACAATACACAAGCGCAAACGCCCGGACCACAATAAACGGCTATATAGACGAGCAGAGAGTGGCCAATACAAATATCTGTCATGTGATATTTGTATTGGCCATACCCATACCGCCAACGCAAAAGCCAGTGCTGTGATCGTTGCGCCAACGCGACTTCTAAATGTAGCCGACAAGTTTTTTTTTATGTTATGAAGTAAAATTATTACTTGACACGAAGCAGAAAATTGACTGTTTAATTAAACGGAACTCCTATTCCTTGCAATATTTCTTCATCTGTAAAAGAATAATTGTTACACTTTAAAAGTGTGCCAAGTTATTCTTGAATTCAATTTTTTTTAATTTGTAATGAAAATTCTTATTTTTCTTGATTACATAAATTATACATTAGTATGTCGACATACTTATTCAAACCACTTTAATATTTATATTTCCAACACAACCAATCGGGTGATCTTTGTTAAAATTACGTATGATTTATAAGAAAATTTGCTTCTGCCCGCAACTTCGTCCGCGTGGAACAGTTTTTTTGGGCTGACTGGGTAAGCTCACAAAAGGAAAAAAACCCGATTTTAAAATATTCTTCATTGGTCCTCCGCTCCTATTGGTCTTAACGTGATAATATATAGCCTATAGCCTTCCAAGATAAATGGGCTATTTAACACTGAAATAATTTTTCAAGTCGGACCAGTAGTTCCTGAGATTAGCTTGTTCAAACAAACAAACAAACTCTTTAGCTTTATAATAATATTAGTATAGATAAGAAATATATATTAAAATACCAATTATTTGGTAGTAAATTAAAACGTCATTATTACACTGTCTGAAGGGCTTTCTTCTTTCCTTCACTTCAACTGATCAGTTGAAGATGACGTATAATTATATAATAAAAGTAGTATGCATTGTTTCGTAGTAGTACAGCTAAGTAAGTTCCAATACCTAAAAAATAGCAAACAAGCGTTCGGTCCACCTGATGGTCAACGGTTACCGTAGCTCATGGACTCATGTAATACCAATACACACGCACATTGCAGACCCCAATAGTTCTGGCTACCACAGGAAAAGAATAGTACTTACGAAGTAATGGTATGTACTAGAGCATTATTATTAGTGGATATATTTTGTTCCAAATTTTGAGCAAGATATTATTTTCTTTTATTCCATACTTCATCGAAAAATTCTTTTACGAATCAAAACCTACTATTGCCTATCTACACTATCTATTGTAATCTACAAATATACATAATTATTCATTTATGATAGTTTCATGTTTTAACTTAAACAAGATAGACTCGACTTTACAAATCAAATGTCTTTCTGGGACAGCAGTTTAACCTCAATTCTTTGTCCACGAGATGTGAATCTACCAACAGGGATTAGAAAGGGACAGTATTTATCTCTTAATTTCTCTGTTAATTAATTTCGTCAACTGCTTAGTAAATAAATGGTTTGTGTTTAAAATAGATAATAATTTAAATATGAACATTATGCTTGTAACATATTAGTTTTGAACAGACCGGTGGACCGATTTCAATGATTTTTTCAATCGAAAGGTGTCATTAATATTAACCTGAGATATAACAAGTACTTTTCGAGTTAGATGTTATAATGTGTATTTGCTTGACTATTTTTTCGTCGACGTACGTTGTATTATACATAGCTTTTTAATGGGTATAACGATTTAGATGATTCTTATTTTAATCAAATGCTGATACTTGTCTTGTAGTTCCGTATAATTTTTGGTCGAGATATAATGAGTATTTTGACGGTGCGTACAGTCGTGACGCCATCTATCAAAATTCAGTAAAACTACTTCGGTTCGGACGATCAATCAATGATTGTCGCACGTTAAAAAAATATTCTAGAGAGAAAATAAATTTTTGACGTGACGAACTAAAGAAATAAAAAAAACTAACTATGATTAAATAAAAGGATGATAAAATCAAAAATAACAGATTGAAATTAATTTATAACAAGGTATCACACTCTTGTAGTTTAAATAAGATGAAAAAAATTTAATACTAAAATTAAAGTTATGAATCGTTGATTACACGGATTTACTTGCCTATTTTGCAATTACGTTTTAATATATTATATCTTAAATGTAATTATACATTAAAGAGAGATAAGATCTATGAAGTTGATATTAAATAAAAATACCATGAATTCATTGTAGGTAACAAATGTTTTATAGTATTTGTTCTGTATCAAACAAGAGATGATTTGGAATTATTTGTAAAGTAATTTGGACAAGTTTGTGTTCCAACCACGGGGTTGGACAAATTGCACGAAACAAAGTTATTCGCGCAATATGTATTTTGAATGAGCACAGCTGTATGACTTGGTATCTCGTATCTGTTCAAATTTGCTGTGTAATTCCAGTTATTGTTGAGTGTTGCTTTCCTTAAATAATAATCAGCAAATCAACAATAATTCAAGAGACCACGGATTAAATTTCATTTTATTTTAAAGAATGCCTGTTCTAAAAATACATATTTATTGAGTACGATTACTTGCTTCCTTATTATAAATAGGTACATAATATGTATGTATGTCCATATATGTACACCCGAAACTTTTCTAATTACGCGGCCTCCACGAGAGATAACACGGTCTGCCTGTTTGCTCTCCTTATTATATAAAAATAACTTTAACCTGTCAAACTTAAATTTTTATTTAAGTTTGACAGGTTAAAGTTATATAGTTTGTTGTAATTATTGTTACAACAATCTATAAATATAAATATAAATGACCCACACTTAACGCCCTCATTAGGATTTTCTCCTGTGTCGGGGGTCCGGATAAACAAACAATACACAAGCACAAACAACCAGACCACAGCAAACATTTGTATGGCCAATACAACAATAGGGAGCATATCCGCCCACCCGCAGTGGAATAGTGTGATGGATTGAGCTCCAATCCTTCTCCTACACGGAGAAAGAGGCTTATGCCCGGTAATGGGATGTTACAGGCTGAATGCGATATTTTTGGGAGGAATGTTTAAAATACCTAAGCAGATTTTTAATCGAAGTTGAATCGATTAAAATTTATGATTTAATCATATCACCCTATTAATTGAATAAGTTATTACTTGGCACCTATATAGCCACAAAAAATGAAAGAAATATCATAAGTAATAAAGGTTATTTGTTGTTTTATCAATTTATTAAAACTACAGATATATTTATTACTAGCTGACCCCGCAAACGTTTTTTTACCATATATGTTATTGACCCCCTTAATCCCCCCCCCCTATAGCTTAGGGGAATGAAAAATAGATGTTAGCCGATTCTCAGACCTATCCGATATGCACACAAAATTTCATAAAAATCGGTTTTCATAAAATATAAGTAATGATGTGATAATTTTGTTTTGTAGAATGAGAACTCAGCGTAAACACACATAATGAGTTTATAATGAATCAATTTCACTAGCTGATAAACACGTAAAACTTAGTTGTTAGTAATATTAAAATGAGTTTTAATTCTGCTATTAAAACAAATAAAAAGTATGTTTTTTGATATTATAATTACATAAAAAAATTAAACCAAATACTTTACCAAACAATAAGTTGTATACTAAGACAATTTAATAGATTAAGGCAATATCAGTTTAGTTTTTAACCATTGGAAAAGGTTATAATATTTTAAGTGATTTTACAAAAAAATATTTTAAAAAGAGATTAAAAATATTCATAGAAGAAATGCTTATCAATTTGGACGAAAGTTTGAAATATATATCCGTATAATACAATTCGAGTTTCATTTACGACTGCACAGTATAATCGTCATTGTGTTCCCACCATTCCATTATATTGACGTAACTAAAACCATTAAACGTCACCAACTAATCAAATGACATTTTTTCATAATTGTAGATCAATATCCACCAATTGACATTACGAACCGTTTAAAAAAATGTGTACGATCGTATCTATATTTAGCTCAGATCAATTTTCAAACGGTCAATAATAAATCAATGGAAATCAATTTATAAAATGTCAATGTCAATTTATCGAAATACTATCGACTGCTATTTATTAAAAATACTATTTGAGAGTTATGTAGGTTTATTGCTCGACATGCAGTATTTATTTATAGCAGTATTACTGTGAAGTAGGGCAAAGCAGGATATCTTATTAATTTGCAGGACCTGAATTGGGGGAGTACCTCAACCTTGTTGATGGTCACATTCAAAGAATAACGCTCTCAAGTATGATTGCGATCCTGATATGTGATGTGGTGACAGCGGGTATATGGTCGTCTGATAGGCGATGGTAACTGATAACTATTAAGCTTGTTTGTTCCCTTAAAAAAACCGTCGTAATCGGTGGATATCTAAATTTCTCGAATTGCTACCCTACACTATCGCTTCAGCTCTCCGAGGCACGGTGGGACATTACAGGCTGAAGCGAGTATGGCAATTAAAAATTTCATGCCAAATATTAATAATACAACAATAGGTAGTGTATTTGATATAGCTATCTGTATGCGATATTATTGAAACGTCGTCATGCACCTAAACCAGGTGAACGTCAATGCTATATGGAATGTTTCAATTAATATCAGAACGATCCGACAAAATAGTTCACATCGTATTCGGACATTCATCGTGCAACCTGCATTGAAATGAGATTTAATTAGTCCCATATTCGGAACTATTACTATTTCAGTATGCGACGTGACACGCCGGTAATTTTATAAAGATCGCCGCTTCGATATATAATTTATTTGAAATGTAATTGAAATATTTATATTGGTGTTATATAATAAGTATTATAATTTTTTCGGCTACCCACCTTAAAAGTGAACGGTTGTGTTTGTTATCATCTCTGCTAAAAACTAGTAAATTAAGTGAATAGTGTGTTTAACCAACTAACTATCAGAACTTTTTTCCTAACGAATACTACGGGACTCGATTGTGATATTGGGATTTCTTCAGACGATCGATAATAAGGTGTTATTCGGAATTGTGTATAGTGGTGCCTACGTACCCGCTTGTTCGATTGTCGCAGACGTTGTTTATTGTGCTTAGTGTACGTTTAATATAAACTCTTACAAATTACAATAATGGCTGGAATCTGTGAGGCCTGCAAGATCACCATAACGGTATCACAAAAGCGTATCAAGTGTGCTCATTGTACGCGCCTTTATCATTCGGACTGCGTCGGTTTCAGCAATGATTTGTCAAGATCTCAGTGGAAGTGCCCCTTGTGCGTGGCAAGCTCTCGTAAAGTCGGGGATAACAGCAACACACCGGTGCGCACAGCCTCGAAAACAGCAATTAATAGGGATGGCGTCACGGCGACGCTGTTGGACCCGCCACCACCAGCCCCTGCATCGTCGGTACAGGTTCAATCTGCATCACCAACACCGAAAACCGCTCTGCCTCCAGCCCTTGCACCTACTGCTCAGGCCATGGAAGATACAGATTTAATATCCCGTATAGGCTCTATGATGGACTCCAAACTTAGCCTACTGAAAATCGAAATAATTAACGACTTGAAAAATACGTTACTCACAGAAATCCGCAAAGAGCTAGTGGCTGTAACTGCTAAGTATGATCTCCTTGAGGAGTCTCACTCGAAATTACTGGACGAACATGAATCCCTGATGAAAGACTTTGCTACATTACGCAATAATATACTACAGACAGAAGACAAGTTGTCAGAACTGCAGGGACAGTTCAGTAAACAGCAACAAAAAGCGAGACTCCTCAACATTGAAATCGTAGGACTTCCCGAAACCACTGGCGAGTCGCCAGTTGAACTTGTTATGAAAATCGCCAATCACGCCGGGGTCCAACTTCAGCCGGATCAAATTCAGTCTGCCCACCGCGTTCAGCCTATGCGTAAAGTCGAAGGCCGGCCAAAACCAATCGTTGCAACACTTCAGTAGTACAGTACACTAAAGTAATACATGATTTTGTACCAAAAAAATCATTCCACCAGACAAATAAATTTCCCGTTTGGTACTCAAGACCCTTAATACGCGTAATAAATGACAAACTCCGAACACATAGGCGGTGGATTCGGCACGGTAATCCCAGAGACTACGATGAGTTTTCTATTCTACGTAGGCGACAAAAGAAAATCCAAGCAAAATGTTACGATTCGTATCAAGAACATATACAAATAAATCTTAAGAGGAACCGTAAATACCTGTGGTCATACCTGAAAACATTACGTAGCAACAACACAGGATACCCCAACGTACTCACATTAGGTGATAATTCTTACCGCTGTGAAGCGGAGGTCTGCGAAGGTTTCAGCCATTTTTTCGAGAGTGTATTTCAAAAACCGGCTTCTCAATACAATCTCCCACCACTAGCAGAATCAACTGATACAATTCATAGGCTGAGCTTCTCTGAGGATGTGGTTTTAAAATTACTAAAAAATATTGATCTCAACAAGGGCCCAGGTAGTGATAAGATCCCCCCAACGTTCATAAAAAACTGTGCTTCTTGCCTAGCTAAGCCATTGACCTTAATTTTTAATCTTTCTTTAAACGTTTTTGGCACTTTTCCTAGTATCTGGAAAGAAGCGTTAGTTATACCCATTCATAAAAGTGGTTCCCGTGGTCGGATTGAGAATTATCGGCCAATCTCAAAATTAAACTTATTTTGTAAAATCTTCGAAAAATTAGTATACGAATCTATAAGTCCGTTAATTCTCTCTTCGATCCCGGATGAGCAACATGGATTTATGAAGAGGCGTTCCACTGTAAGCAATTTAATGGTATTCACAGATTACATCTTTCGCTCAATGGATGGTGGTATTCAAGTTGACGCTATATACACAGATTTTGAAAAGGCGTTCGACAGGGTTGATCATGTAATTCTGTTACACAAGTTGCATGCCCTGGGTATAAGAGGTGACCTTTTTAGATGGATAAGCTCGTACGTAACAAATAGGAGTCAAGCCATAACTTTGGGAAGAGTGCAAAGTTCTTACGTTTCAGTTATTTCTGGAGTTCCTCAGGGGTCTATACTGGGTCCATTACTCTACAATGCGTATCTCTACGATATTGGTTCATGTTTAACTAACTCTAAATTTATAATGTTTGCTGACGACAAGAAGATTTACTTAAAAATTAATAACATCACTGATTGCCACAAAATACAATGTGACCTAAATAATCTATACATATATTATTTAACTAATCGTATCACTGTAAACACAGCTAAATGTCATCAAATTACTTTCACTCGTAAAAAGAATCCTATATTATATACTTATTCTATAAACAATGTCCCCATCGTAAGAGTCGATTCTGTTCGAGACCTAGGGGTGATACTAGATTCCAAAATGACTTTTGTAAATCATATCGATACAATAATTTCTAAAGCATATAGTCAACTAGGTTTCATATCACGAGTTTGCAACACATTTAATAATATAGGTTGTATCAAAATTTTATATTTCTGCTTCGTTCGAACTATACTGGAATACGCTTGTAGTATATGGGCCCCTGTACACAATGTACACATCGACAGAATTGAATCACTCCAGAAAAAATTTATAAAACTTTTAAATTTCAAAAGTTACAGAATCTGTCCCACCTATGTTGATTCATGTAAACACTACCAAATTGAATCTCTATCCCAACGTCGTAAGCAGTACGATATTATCTTGTTACATGATATCGTGAGTGGGAGGATAGATTGCAGCGAGCTTTTATCCCAGATTGAAGGGGGGTAAAGTTATTCGCGTCCGTAGGTACTACCTAACCACTTGCCCCTACACGTGCCCCCTGGGTGGTGCTAAATGAATAACAAGTCGAGAGTGCCTGCGCTAGCAACCTTGGGCAGTGCCGGCGCGGGCACTCCCGTAACACACTTACACACACATAATATACTCACCTAGAACACCACATTTACACTACACAGTTACACTCCCACAGGCCCCCACACGCGCAAGTGCGTACATACTAAACATGCACCCATACACCTTCTACACACAATAGACACTCACAACAAGGTTTTAACATAACACTTCTGCAGGGATGGTGTGGTCAAGTTCCTGCGGACCTTCCGTCGCAACAATAAGCGAGGGTTGGCCCCAATTGACCACCCGCGTGTTTGTGCCGTGCGCGGGGACCCGTAAGGGGGGATGAAGGAATCCTGGTGGCTGAGCCGAAAGAGCGTCGGCTGTTGTACGTCTCCAAGGCAACACTCCACTTTGGTCTGGATTTCTCCTGACACGGGAGGCCGGAGGCTAGCCACCTTCGGTCAATCGGCTGCGACGTCCCGTCAGAGGGCCGTCAGGCGAGAGCTCTGTCCCGTCGGGGGTGGACGACGGGTGGGACGGTGAAGATCATCTCGCCCAGCTCGGCCTGCTTCCTAGCGGGGTGGTGCTCTATATCCTGAGGTGACTTCTGGCGCTAACAGCGTCCCCACTTGAGGGCTCCAAGGAGGGTGGAAGCACTCTCAGGATGAACTTTATACTACCACTCATGGCTAACAATAAAAATAAAAACAAAAAACACAACACCAAGGCCGCACCCGGGGCGAACAACCCTGCTGGAGCGCCTACCACCAACCAACCGGCTGCACCTCAGGCTCATAACCTGAGTGTTGCGCCAACAATCGAACCGGCTGCACCTCGGGCTCACAACCTGAGTGCTGCGCCAACCCAGCTACTGGCTGCACCTCAGGTGCAGCACCTGAGTGAGGCTAGTACAAGTACTATTGACCTCACTTCTCTGAAGGCAGCAATGCCGACAGCCACCCAACCCTGGCAGGACGAGTCTTGCTGGAACTTGGTGACTGTTAAGAGAAGAGAGGTCAAAAAACGTGACCAGGCGTCGGCTCGCAAGGGGAAGCGGGCTGTAGTCCGTGCGGAGGCGCGGCGAACGCGACGCCCGACTGATGACGGGAGTAGGCCGCTTGAAGCTGCCGAAGGGAACGAAAGGACCCACGCTGCCCCTGTCAGTGTTGCGCTGGTCCCTGGCGAAGCCGGGTCAGCTGCACCTGTGGGGGCACCCTCGGAGGTTGTGGCAACTGCTGCTGCCTGCGCCTCCAAAACCAAACGAGCCAGACGCCGAAACAAGAACGCGACGAAGGTGAGCCACGGGGAGCATCCAAGTCGGTCGAAACCCGCGAAGCGGGACCGACCGGACGACTCCTTCACCCCCCAGGGTAGTGGCAAGCGTCGCAAGCCTACCCATACCATCGGCTCCATCAAATACGCTGACGCGTTAAAGTCTAACGACTACTGCGTCGCGATTATGATGGAACCCTACCACGACCTCTCCAAAGAGCAGGCTGAGGCAATTGAGAGGCAGTTGCAGGGGGTGATGGACGAGGAAATATTCTCGCCCACCACTTCCGCAACACCCGTCGCTGCACCGCAGTTTAGGGGGAAAGCCTTCCATAGTGAGGGCACCCTTAAGATGTGGTGCAGGGACGATTTCGCCCTTCAATGGCTTCGCCGCTCCATAGGGAGGATTTCGTCACCACGCGCGGGAACCAGACTGGTTGTAAGAAAGCAGTCTGAGATCCCGCGGCGCGTCAAAGTAGGGCTGTTGATCCCGCAGGTGGAACCGGAGGATACTCTGGATAAGATCCGCCTGCGGATCATGTGCCAGAACCCGCAGTTCCGCGTCTCCAACTGGGCGCTTTACAATGCGGTGCCAACGGAGGAGAAGGCGACGATGTATCTTCTCCTTGGCATCCCGGAGGATGACGCGGAAAAGCTGAGGGAAAGCGAGCGTAGAATTTACTACAAGTTTGGTAATATCTACGCTCGCTTCCACGATGACCGCACTACTGCACTGCCGAATCTCGGTGCGGACGAGAAGGTCCCTAGTGACCTAGGCAGTGCGAATAACAATGTGGTGGAGGGACAGCCGGGCTCCAGTAAGGAGCCTGTCGTCGACACCGGCTCGTCTGAAGTGGATCCCCAATTTGATCTGGGTGATCTTTCCAAGGATGAGCCAGGTGATCTTGACGACGCCATCCTATCCAGCGATGATGGCGCTGCCAGCCCCACCTAGTAACCAATTAAAAATCACCCAAATCAACCTCCAGCATAGCCAGACTGCGACGGCTAACCTACGCAGATTGCTGGAGGGAAAAACGAAGACCGTGGCCCTGATCCAGGAGCCGTGGATCAGGAACGGGAGAATCTGCGGTCTAAACAACATTGGAGGTAAGTTACTTCTAAATAATAACGTATACCACCCACGCACTTGTATCTATGCACACAGGGACGTGAACATCACCTTAATAACCGAGTTCTGCAGCAGAGATCTTACAACCGTTAGGCTCCAAAAGGAACCCTCTTCGGGCCTGCCTGATGTGGTGATGGCATCCGCCTACTTGCCGGGCGATGCTGACATCCCCACTCCGGAGCTGGCCGCGCTTGCTGAGTACTGCGAGCGCCAGGGTCTGGAGCTCATCATATCCGCTGACTCCAATGCGCACCATGCGCTATGGGGCAGCAAGGACAACAACCAGCGAGGTGAGGATTTTGTTTCTTTTTTACTTGCAACTAAGCTTAATGTTATTAATAGAGGATCGGAACCAACCTTTGTAACTTCGAGATCCCAAACCATCATTGATCTAACTCTGGCGACAGAGCATGTGTCCGAATATATTTCAGATTGGCATGTGTCTGACGACGTGTCGTGCTCTGATCACCGGTGGATCAAATACAACCTAGAAGTCACGCTGACGTCACCTACACCCCGCCGTAACCCTCGGAAGATGGACCGCGGCAGGTATGAGCTTCTGACAGCGGAGAAACTCAAAGGTGTCGAACTACCCGATAACCATGAAGGCACGGAGGACATTGATAATCATATCAACCAGATAACTGACTGCCTAATCACCAGCTTCGAACAAACATGCCCACTTTCATCACCTAGAGCGCGGCAGTTTTGCAAAGGGCACTGGTGGGGACCGGAGCTCGAAAAGCTACGACGCAGGGTGAGGAAGTTGTTCAACAGAGCAAAGAATACTCGTCTAGAACACCACTGGGATGCCTACAAGCAGGCCCAATATCACTACAAAAGGCGCATCAGAATAAGGAAGAAGGAGTGCTGGAGGCGCTTTTGTACCAACATAGAAACGAACAATCAGGCGAACAGAGTTAAGAATATATTGTGCAGCGAAACGGTGCACAACCTGGGTAACCTGAGAAAACCGGATGGAACATACACCAAAACGGATCTGGAAACCTCAGAACTGTTAATAACTACACACTTCCCAGGATGCCAAATCGAAAGAATTGCGGCATGGGAGGAAGAGCCAAAAAAGACACCTGTAATGGTGGACTGGATCACCGCCAAGAAAATTGTCACACATGACAAAGTAATATGGGCCATCAACAGTTTCTTACCATTCAAGTCGGCAGGACTGGATAAGGTGTTTCCAGGTCTGCTAAGATGGAGTGATAGGAAACTTATCGACCACCTTGTCTCCATATATAGGAGTTGTTTAGCCTATTGCTACACTCCAAAGTTATGGAGGGAAGTTAAGGTAGTCTTCATACCTAAACCCGGCAAAGGAGACTACTCACAACCAAAATCATTCAGACCTATTAGCCTTACCTCCTTTCTATTGAAAGTTTTGGAAAGGCTAATAGATCGGGAGCTGAGGAGCACAACTCTGGTTGAGCAACCCCTGAATCCCAACCAACATGCCTACTCAATGGGCAAATCAACGGACTCTGCCTTACATAAGGTTATATCCTATATAGAGGGCAATCTCCATCACAAAATATCAACCCTAGGCGCCTTTATTGACATTGAAGGGGCCTTTGATAAAACTAAGTTCACCAGCATAAGCCGTGCCCTGACCAAGCATGGAGTCAATAACACGATTGCCGGGTGGATTGACAGCATGCTGAAGTACAGGGCCATCCAATTCACTGTGAATGAAATAACTAGAGGCGTTGTAGCGAGGGGGTGTCCGCAGGGGGGGGTCCTTTCCCCACTTCTGTGGAACATAGTGATCGACGAACTGATCACCTTGCTCAACGACCGCAGATTTCTCACAGTGGGCTATGCAGACGACTTAACTGTACTCATCAGTGGGCCATCTGAGAGGACAGTCTGCGACCAAATGAGGGCCGCATTAAAAGTCGTTGAACAGTGGTGTACGGACCACGAACTAACAGTGAACCCCGCAAAGACGGAACTTGTGATGTTCACAAATAAACGGAATTTAGGGAACCTTAAACTCCCTAAATTATTTGGCACCAGTCTTGCCCTAACCAAGGAGGTCAAATATCTTGGAGTAATCCTAGATAGTAAGCTTCTTTGGAACAGGCATTTAGACTCAAAAATCAACAAAGCCAGCATAATCCTCTGCCAATGCAAAAGGCTCCTCGGCAAAAGCTGGGGCATATCACCTAAAATTACTCTATGGCTTTACAAAACTATTGTCAGGCCTATAATCACCTACGGTGCGGTTATCTGGTGGCAGAGAACAGAACTTACAACCGTTAAAAACAAACTCCAGCGGTTTCAGAGAATAGCATGCTCTGCAATCACTGGCTGTATGCGTACCGCCCCCACAGCAGCTCTTGAGGTTATGCTTGACCTGGCACCGCTTGACTTGTTCATACAACAGGAGGCGGCTATGTCAGCTATCAGGCTGAAACACTTGGGCTTGTGGTGCAACCAGGAGGGTCCACACAATAGACTTTGGAGCAACCTTGTGAGCTATGAGCCACTACTTGCTGCTCCTTGTGATAGGATTCCCAAACAACATATTTTCGAAAGAAAGTACCATATACAACCGTTTGAGGCTGAAAGAGACCAATCCGGCATACGCGAGGTCCGCATCTACACGGATGGCTCCAAAATAGGGTCTGGCACCGGTGCCGGAGTGTACTCACAAGACCTCAATATCAACTTATCACTAACGCTGGGCCAACACAGCTCCATCTTTCAATGTGAGTGTGTTGCGATAACCCATGCAGCCACCGCCGTCCTGTCAAAAGGCATTAGGGATTGCAATATCCGTATTCTGTCGGACAGCATGGCCGTACTTAAAGCACTAGAGAGCAATTCGACTAACTCTAGTCTTATATACGAATGTCATCAAACCCTGGAAGCATTAGCCTCACATAATGAGGTAATCCTCCAGTGGATAAAAGGACATAGTGGATCGCGCGGAAACGATGCTGCCGACGAGCTTGCAAGACAGGGGTCCAATACAAAGGTTGCCGGCCCAACCATCCTGTTGCCGCTACCATTTGGACAACTGCGCTCGTGGGTAAGGCAACGTACACGTGCAAATCACAATGCCCTTTGGGCAAACCAAACCGGCTGTAGACAGTCCAAATTGGTACTCACGGAAGTATCACCGCACCTAGCGTGCCGACTGCTCAGCCTCAACCGCCTGGACATCAGAATAGTTGTTGGCACGATTACCGGCCATATGGCACTCAATCACCAACTATTCATCATGAATGCAACAGACAGCCCTCTTTGCAGGGGCTGTCTGGCTGCTGAAGAAACAGCCGCCCACGTAATCCTGGAATGCGAGGGAGTGGCCGCACACCGGGCTACCATCCTTAAGGAAATAAGGACGCTCCGAGAAGCCTGTGAACGCCCCAGGAGGCTTCTGAGCTTCTGGAAGGAGCTGGGCTGGCTAAACTAGTCGGCCCACTTTTCACGCATAATGGACCACCTTTGCGTCTAAATGCGGAAAACCGAGCCCACTACAATACAATACAATACAATCCCAGATTGAATTCCGAATACCATCAAGACGCTCTAGACATATTAAACCATTGTTCCATACACCTCGAGTAAGAACTAATTACGCACGTAACTCGGTCCTCTGCCGTATTGTCAATACGTATAATACGCAGTATCCAAACTTAGACCTGTTTTATCTAAAAACGAAGACGGCACTTAAAAAAGAAATCAAAATGATGCATTTTTCGTAGTATCGTCAAAAAAATTCAAAACCAGCATCTACAGATTTATACACAAACCCACACTAATACACCTTCGTCTTACATGCACACACCTACACGAACACACATTCACGAACACACATTCACCTTTTCATGTCTTACACTCACCTCTAACTGCAGTGGAGGGGACGGAACATAGCCGTTTACTTTTTATTACGTTCTGTTATTTTTTTTAAATATAGTGTCTAGTTATGTATTTTATAATGATTAATATCTTTATATATCAGTGTGATCCTATTTTGGCCATATTTGTACATTATATTGTAACATATACTATTGTAACATAACGCTGTCGGATTGCCTATAAAATAAATAAATAAATAAATAAATAAGATAGGTTTAGTAGGAACACTCATGCTCACAATTTTGTGCAACCCGACTGGAGAAGTATTTCCTTGCAGAGAGCATTAGAATAATTCTGTTGCGAAGTAGTGTTGTGTGTGAAGCAGTCGTGAGGTGGGTAACGTAGTCTAAGCTTCTGAGTATTCGCTGCTTTGACAGCTGAGGTGGGATCCATCAGGCGAACCGTACGCTGTTAGCTATCTTAGTGGGATAATATAAAAACAATGTGTGTGTCACATTAAAAAAGTTACCGTGATATTTAAAATTAGTAATGAAACTCTAAAATTAAAACATTAATTTAAACTCGACATTCGTATTAGTACAGTAAATACTAGTATAATATACAAGAAAAAAATAACAGCTACAGGTACATCTTAAAAAAATCAGCTAAAACCTTTGTAACGTATCACTCCCAGCTCCTGGAGGGAATTGGGGATAGGGTCTGCATCGCGTTTGGGATGCTTCTGGTGTTGCATGCGCCTATAAGCTACGGTAATCACTTACCATCAGGTGAGCCGTACGCTTGTTTGCCGACCTAATTACATTAAAAAAAAAACTCTTAGCATTACTTGCATCATCAACTCTCATCTCAGCGTCACTCCCAGCGTCATAAGCGTCAGGTCAGATGTTTCACACGACTTCACTCCCCATATTTTTTTTCATATCAAGGGCCTTATATCGTTTATTGAGGAGTTAACTCCAAAAAATATGTGCAAGATAAAACTGGGTATTTAGGAACCGATTTTAGGTCGAATTATTAACAGTCTTGTTATACCTATTCCATCATTTTCTTTCAACGTTGAATACGAGAAGAGTTTATAAATCTGAGCTAGTCTTAGTTTAAAATTCCGACCTCTGGGTTTGGATCAAGATACCCAAAGCAATAGGTCACCTCCGCTCATAATTGCTGTATTCAAGGACAATTCCGTTGATATATAACCAGATAACAGAGAAGACAATTTAGTTATATATAGACAATAATTAAGTTTGTCTGATAAACGTTTGCCCTAAGGGTCTCGTGAGAGCATTCTATGTCCATTAAGTTTACCCATTTCAGATATTCTAAAAATAAATCATGTGTATAAATATGTTCAATGGCACAAGTAATACATCTTAAATTTCCTGAACTATTACTGACATTAAAAATATTCTGTACAACATATCATATTATTAAAAAAATGTTCATAAGCTTATAAAGGTTGCTTAGATTAATGCTTATCCGTTACGCATATAGCTCTACGTACTTTTTTGTAATTATGTAGTGCACGATATACAATTGAGTTGTTTTAAAAAGAATCTCTTTTTTACATACGTCATCATCAAACGGGTGTTGGGTGGTATACAATTACCGAGATGCGTCTATGTAATTACGAAGTTGTCCTAACTTTTTAATCTGCTTCGAGCTTAGACACTATAGTGAATTAGATGCGTTGTTTTGTGTTATTTTACATTATTCTCAACTCGGATAGTATTCTTTTGGTTTTGATGAATTTTAATTTTTTTTTTGGTTCCGTAATAAAAATAAATATTCATTATTTTTAATTCCTTCATTGTGAACGAACAGTCCCAATGTTAGAATGAAATTAAACTAGTATTTACTGAGTATTACAGTCATTTCAATCAATTAAATTTAAGCTTTCATTTCAATAGTTTAGTTTCGTCACAAAGTGGGAAATGAAATACAAAATACAAATGTTCCTCATTATTGCAAATTTCATTTCACCGCTGTATATTATATCATTATACATTGTTTTTATATACAACACAATTAAGACGTAAATTTATATTAGGTTGCAGCACATTGCATTCAGTTTGTATTTTAAATTAATAATTGTTTCTTTTAATAGTGTACATGCAAAATATAATGCAAAAACATTGTGAAGCCAGATTTCACATTTCGACAAATTTATAACGGTAGAAAACTGGAGATGAATGTGCTCCACAAGCAAAGGTCATTCTTTAAGAATTTAGTTCTGTAGAGTGTCGATACATCAACGATTGGTTAATTTTATCGGTTACATCTTTACTAGAATAAGATTTACGGTGCTTTTTAACTCCGTAGTCCAAATAAAGATTTTTATTTTGTTAATTTCTTTTTTTTACACAAATACATTACAGAAATACGTACAACATTTTGGAATATTTAAAACAAGTGTGTAATATACTATCGAAACAAAAAGAAAACACATTAACAATGACATTAAAAAATGTCTCAATTTTATAACATCAAGTGTTGAAACTAATCTCTTCTAGCTTCATCATTGGGTTTTGTTTAGTTGTTTGCGGTACCCTACTGCGTCACCTGACAGTAACTTGTCTGAATTATTCATTTTAAATGTATTGAAATTTTACGTTTGAGATATACTCTATTAAACGTAGAAATGTCTTTAAAATTTTTGCAATGTAATATTACAATGCAATTAAGGTAAAATTATATATATATATATATATATATATATATATATATATATTTTTTTTTTTTTTATTTTTTTTTTTTTATTTAAAATAAAACTGTTTTAAGATATCCTTTATTTGTAATTTCTAATAATATTCTAAGCGTCTTAATCGAAACATTAATATTTACGTCTCGCTTATGTAAGTCGCTGGCTGTTTTGATGTGGTGGTGAAAAAAGTTCCATTATCGTGAAGTGTCGTCTACTTGCGTCTGTGTGTCTGTTGTGTCTGAAATTTTGAAACGAGCCCTGTAGAGAAAGAACTGAATATCAACTAAACGTCTAGACTTTTGTTCTTTACAGAGTACCTTTGCTTACTTTTAAACTTCTTTACGTATCAAAACAAGTTTATTTAAATTTTATTTAAGTGAATTTAATCCAATTAAATTAGTTCCAAGATACTACAAAAATACTTGTATATATATATATATATATATATATATATATATATATATATCGCGTCATTATTTCATGCTTAAGAAAAAAGTAGCACTAAAAATAAATATGAAATGAACTGTTTAATTAATTATTATGCATTAGTATTTGATTGTCGCTTTTAGGTGGAACCAATGTTAAAAGACTGTATTAGATCATCCATAATTAATTCATATTAAATAAAATAAATAAAATATACGTAAAAAAAGCAAAAAATATTAATTAAAGTAATCACTTAATAAGTTAGTGAACTTTACTCGATGACTAATTTCTTCTATAATAGCACAGGAAAAAGATTATACAAAAAAAAAATCTGAATAGATATAAAAAAAATTATTACCCTACAGATGATATCGCCCAAGAAATAAATTAGACTTGCGAAGATCTTATATTTCTTTGATTTTTTTTTCTTATCTACCGATAATAAGCCTTTGTAAGTTCAAGGATTATTTGGGACCTTTGCTATGTTAATTTTTGTTATTTTTTCTTATGTGTTTCAAAAGGATGTTTAAAATTGACAGTAAACGAATTTTTGGTAAGATAATAAAATATGTAATCAATTTTTAGTAACATAACTAGTTCTCTCGTATAGTTCAACTTTCAGTTAACAACCAAGAAGATAATTGCTTAGAAATATTATTGAACTTTGGAATTTTTTGAGATAATAATGAAACGACAAAATAATAAATAATAAAAGTTAAAGCGTTCATAAAAATAGATATAATTTTAAATAAGTATTTTTCTTAAATAAATACTAATTCCTTATCTATACAAAAAATAAAATTGGAGTGTCTATTTGTAATATTAAAATAACCGCTTCTTACTAAATATACACGGTACATATACTAAAATAACATTTTTACAATTTTTGTCTGTCTGCCTGCCTGTCTGTCTGTCTGTTTGTTCCGGCTTATCTCTGAAACGACTAGTCCGATTTTGATGGGATTTTCACTGGCAGATATATAATAATGAGTAACTTAGGCTACTTTTATTTTAGAAATGTATTTTTTTTTGTAACCCTGCGAACAGAACAACAATTTTTTTAATTCCACGCGGGCGAAGTTACGGGCATAGCTAGTATTTAATATAATAGAATAATAGAACAATCGTAAAATGTCCTTTAAAAACCCAACAACTATAATCTATAATATATATAAAAGCGAAAGGTCACTCACTCATCACGAAATCTCCGAAACTATAACACCTACAAACTTGAAATTTGGCAGGTAGGTTCCTTATAAGACGTAGGCATCCGCTAAGAACGGATTTTACGAAATTCGACCCCTAAGGGGGTAAAACGGGGGTTGAAAGTTTGTATGAAAGTCCTATGTTTTTGAAGTAAGAGACTTGAAATTTAAAATGTAAGCTCTATAGATGGTGAAAAGGTGTCCCAATGATGTATCTTTAGAAATTAACTCCCTTTTGGGTTTAAAACGGGGGATGGTAGGCTGACTCACTTATCGCGAAATCTCCGCAACTATAACAGCTACAAACTTGAAATTTAGCAGGTAGGCTCTTTATAGGACATAAACATCCAGTAAGAACGGATTTTACGAAACTCGACCCCTAAGGGGGTAAAACGGGGGTTGGAATTTTGTATAAATTCCTATATTTCTGAAGTAAGAGACTTGAAATTTAAAATGTATGCTCTATAGATGGTGAGAAGGTATCCAAATAATGTATCTTTAGAAATCAACTCCCTTTTGGGGTTAAAACGGGGGATGGTACGCTGACTCACTCATCGCGAAATCTCCGAAACTATAATAGCTACAAACTTGGAATTTGGCAGGTGGGTTCCTTATAGAGCGTAGACATCCGCTAAGAACGGATTTTACGAAACTCGATCCTTAAGGGGGTAAAACGGGGGTTGGATGTTTGTATGAAAGTCCTATGTTTTTGAAGTAAGAGACTTGAAATATAAAATGTATGCTCTATAGATGTTTCAAATAATGTATATTTAGAAATCAACTCCCTTTTTGTGTTAAAACGGGGGATGGTAGTTTGACCCACTCATCACGAAATCTCCGAAACTATAATAGCCAAAACTTGAAATTTGGCAGACAGACTCCTTATCAGACGTAACCATCCGTTAAGAACGGATTTTACGAAACTCGACCCCTAAAGGGGTAAAACGGGGGTTGGAAGTTTATATGAAAGTCCTATGTTTTTGAAGTAAGAGGCTTGAAATTTAAAATGTGTCCTCTGTAGATAGTGAGGAGGTATTCAAATAACGTATCTTTAGAAATCAACTCCCTTTTGGGGTTAAAACGGGGGATGGTAGGTTGACTCACTCATCACCAAATCTCTGAAACTATAATAGCCACAACCTTGAAGTTTGGCAGGTAGGTTCCTTATAGGGTGCAGACATTTTTTAAGACCGGATTTTACGAAACTCGACCCCTAAGAGGGTAAAACGAGAGTTGGAAGTTTGTATGAAAGTGTTATGTTTTTGAAGTAAGAGACTTGAAATTAAAAATGTATGCTCTATAGATGGTGAGAAGGTGTCCAAATAATGTATCTTTAGAAATCAACTCCCTTTTGGGGTTAACACGGGGGATGGTAGGTTGACTCACTCATCACGAAATCTCTAAAACTATAATAGCCACAAACTTGAAGTTTGGCAGGTAGGTTCCTTATAGGATGTAAACATCTGTTAAGATCGGCTTTTACGAAACTTGACCCTTAAGGGGATAAAACGGGGGTTGGAAGTTTATATGAAAGTCCTATGTTTTTGAGTAAGAGACTTGAAATTTAAAATGTATGCTCTATAGATGGTGAGGAGGTGTCAAAATAATGTATCGTAATCTATATATATATAAAAGAGAAAAGTCACTGACTCACTCATCACGAGAACTCAAAAACCGCTGGGACCATCCAGTGGTTTTTAATCCATCCAGGATGGACAAAGATAAAATTTGGTAGGGAGGTAGATTATAGTAAGTAGACGTCCGCTAAGAACGGATTTTGCGATATTCCACCGCTAAGAGAGTTTAATTGGGGTTGATATTTTGTACGAAACATAAACAGCAGCTATAAGTTCGCCTGATAGGTTGTTTATACTGCAGCCTGAAAATAAAGCTGAAAATGTGGTGTATAGAGAGGTTTTATAAAAATAACTATTAAAATATACTAAATTGTGCCTTTTAAAAAGTTACTCAGTGTGATAAGCATTCCAAGTGGCTGAAATAAAAAAAAATAGTTTGCGTTAAACATCTTAATAGTAATGCATATCTTCATAATCACGCGAACGTAGTCGCGGGCAATAGTTAGTGTATTATAAAACAAAGTCCCCAAAAGTGTATGTGATCGATTCCCTCAAAATCTACTGAACGGATTTTCATGCGGTTTCACCAATGGAGAGAGGGCTTCAAGAGGAAGGTTTACGGAACGGCTAAGCAGATTTTGATGAGTTTCATTGGAAGTTTGCCGGTAAATGTTTGTGAAACACTGATTACAACGCGGGCGAAGCCGCGGGCACAGCTAGTTAAATATAAATAAACTCCTACTTTATCTATTTGAAGGAAAAAAATATAATAATAAGTAAATTCTCAAAGGCTTTCAGTTACAGTGACCGGTCGGCGAATAAACGTAAATTTAAAGATCCTCAGGGATTGTATGTAAAGCTGTTATCGGGCAAAGAACGCTGAGAATATAAAGGGATAAATCAGAGATGAGAAAAGCCCAGGTGGAAATTACTAACCGAAATTACACTAGCAAAAGATATAGTCGTAGTGAGATTTGCTTCTGCATTACTATGGAAAAGCACGTTCTGTTATTTCTTACAAAATAATTTTTACTACATATACCTAAATATTGGTGTATTACATAAGCTATGGATGTTTATTAATAAATTAATTTATATAATTTATTTACAAGTCGCAACTATAGATATATTAATTATTATGAGGGTATTAAAAAAAGTGTTTAAAATTGAATAAGAATAACGAGAATTATAAGAATGAATATTATTTATATTAGCAATAACAAACTTTTATTATAATATTATTAAAAATGCAAACAATATTTTAAAATATAAAACTAGAAACAGAGATAAAATTGACAATTACATAATTATGAATTTATTTAATTCTTTATTCATATTTATGCATATAAAATAACATTTTAAGAATAAAATAATATTATACAGTATTTTTGCGAGAAATCGCCAAATGGATCTGTGTTCACTATTTTTAACCGACTTCCTAAAAAAGTAGATTCTCAATTCGAATGTATTTTTTATGTATGTTACCTCAGAACTTTTGACTGGGGGGACCGATTTCGATAATCTTGTTTAATCGAAAGGTACCTAATGCGTGACATGTAGTGCCATAACTTTAATTGAGAGCAGACAATTACTTTTCGAGTTATATCTAATACTGCGTATTTATTTTGATGTTTCTTTTATAAATCAAAAGCTAATACTTGTCATGTAGTCTCACTTAAATATGATCGAGATATAATTAGTACTTTGTGGTAATCTTTTATAACACGTTTTTACTTGACATTTTTTTTTTGCCAAATTACGTTTATTATTATAATTGTCCATACAATTGAAGTCGTAATTTTTTTCTCGTTTGCGAGCAAATCAAGCATTAAATAATTTGGATAATCAGGATATTGACGAGTTAATGCCCAAGACGGTCCTACGGAAAGGTCTTGCACAAGGAGATATTGGTATGCGCAGGTTTTAAGAGGATACTCTAAATCAAAACCTAGATAATAAATCTGTATAGTTGTTGACATTAGTAATTTTTTTTATAAAAGAATATTAAGTCTAATAAATTTCTTCTATTACTTAGACTTTGAATTTCAAAATACGCTAGGTTGTCAGTGTACTCGTATGAACACAAATCTATGACCCTTTTTTCAGAAAATACCAATGAATAGAAAACGCCTTTGTATCCTCTCTATCCTTAGACTTTGAGTTGCATAATCTAGTCTTCAAGCCATGCTACAATATTCCTAATTACTTTTACCAAATTATTGTAAAAAGTTATCTTTGTGCGAGCGTTCCGGAATGCTTGGTTATATCTTAGAATAAGCCTACCACCTTTGAGGCTTTGGTGACTATCTAATCAATGTGTGGAGTTAAAGTCAATTCGAAACCAGTCTATACAAACTATATCACAATAATTTGTATTGTTTTACCCGTACAAAACAAAAAAAAGAAAATAAATAAATTATATTTGCGACAGTGACACAAAGAGTCTATCATCGTGTCCCATACCAAAACGTTATCTGGAAGAAATTGTTCTTTAGCGACAAGATCGACTTTGTGCTTCTCGTTCTATATCATTTCTATATGTGTCGGTATTTCAGTGTACAATAAAAAATAAATAATTAATAACTGTCAAGACTTTGGGAAATATACTAAAATATAAAAGAAACACAAAACAACGAACATTTTGCAAACTTTTATTTTTGAACGCGAGTTCCAATGTTCTGAAATTAACACAAATATTTTTCTAATTGATTTTGATGCTGGTTTTGAATCCAACATTGGAAGCATTTGGAACACTTGAGGTAACCAAATACAATTGCAATGTGGTCACATCGCTTCACCACTGACACGTCATAGCTGTTGTCCGTACGTGGTCGAATGGTAACCGCCATTCGGTGAAATGGTTAAACGCCGACATATGTTGCGTATAAACAATATTATTGTGCAGTAGCCTGTACAATAAAAGTGGGGTGCAAATATAACAAAATTGTGATATATACTTTATTGCAACATAATATCCATTACATAAATAAGATATTTTATTTTTTAAAAGGTCTTTTCTATCAGAAACTATGCTATGCTCTAGCAATGACTAAAATACATGGCAAATTATTTTTTCCAAGACATATACGATTTAATTTATTCAAAAAAAAAGCAAAATTAAAAACTTTATGATTTCAGCTGTCAAATTTAGTGTTATTAAAAAAGAAACACACAACCTTGTCTTTTAACCGAGGTAGAGCACAGCAGAGAATATCTTTCTTAAAATCTAGAGCAGAACGATGGGGATGTGGCTCGACCTTATAGAATATCAAAGCTGAATAATTGCTGTTTTCAAACAGTGTTATGTTCTTGTGGTGAGTAAGGTGACCAGAGCTCCTGGGGGGATCGGGGGTAGAGTTGGTAATGCGCTAACGATGCTTGTGGTGTTGTAGGCGTCTACAGGCTGCGGTAATCGCTGACCGTTAGGTGAGCCGTACGCTTGTTTGCCGACCTAGTTGTATAAAAAAAACTCACGTAAAAGACCCGCGTGATTTTTGTTGTAAAACGATAATTCAAAAGTGCTTTTGAAGCTAACTTGAACATTTTTTTCGATTTTCTTCATTTTTAAATAATATTCGAAACATTTTACATTATACAAATGAGTGTTAACAATAATCGTAAATTAGTAGTTTGGTACATTAGTACTCAACCAAAATCAATCAACGTTCATTGTTTCTAACTTTCTCGGCTTCCAGTGAAATTTTTGTTATTGTTTTCACGATAATTATAACATCATTGTTTTGTATTAATTGACACCCAAACTCATTACTCGTTTCATTTGAATTTTGATATTTCTGAAAATAACTTCATAATGGCACCACTTTTTGTTGCTTGTGTGTTGTTTACAGAATCACTGCATCTGTTTTAGTAATTCGAGATTGATATGATAGTTATATAATTCCATGTGCATAGGCTCTCTCTAATATTTCTCGCATCTAATATAGTTGTTACTAGAGAAAAAATACATATATTCTCTAAATACAAAAATTAAACCAAATATTCTAAAGCTATTCTATAAAATATATATTATTTCTTCTATTATTCAGTATGTGTATGTTATATGATATGAAATGATATTTATATTTATTTTAGGATTTCCTTGGTACTTCCACCAACATTAAATATCATCTGAAATGTTTTTTTCTAAATAGTTTTTTTCTTTCTTTCGATCATATAATACGTGTTACAACTTTATTGTGTTCTTAAATCTTTTTAGGAAATTTTCTGTTTGATGTTAAAAAATACGTGACTTATCCTTGGTAACAGGCTTATTTAGAATCACGAGTAGTTTTAGTTGTCTTATTAAAGCAAATATTAGAAATTGGAACACATTTGATTTTTTTTGTTATCGAAGTTTATTCGATATTTATTTAGTTTAATTAATAAAACTTTGTTTAATTTCTTCGAAATAGTGCCCGATGCTGATATACTCGAAGTATTCTTTCTTTCCTTTTTCTCTTTTTCTTTCTTGCTTTTTCGTCTATTGGTTATTATATCAGTTATTATATCTATTGTCCAATATTATGAAGGTTTAAACCTATCTTTTGAAGTTTGTAGACAAGTTTCTGCACACAGCGCACAGTGTCCATTAGGTACAAGTTACAGGAAGATAAATATGTTAAAAATAACCAGATATCAAAACGATGTCTTGAATCAGATTTTGTTGAACCTTGATATAAAGTTTTGTAGTCTTCTTGATATTGATAATTAGCGAAAATACCAACTATAAACACGCCTACGCCTCTTCATATAATATTAATTTACATATTTCACTTGTATAAAAAGTCTGGCTATAAATATGTACTGTTACAATTAAAAATAAACAAAATATTACATTTGAATTTGGAATCTGCCACATTTATATTTTCGCGCTAATAAATCTTAAAGTAGTTTATGACATTAAAATGGAGTGGGATGATAAAGAGAACCGAATCGCTGTGATTGTATTACACGAAGTAGGTATGGAGCCAAATACCATTTTTAAAACTCTTCATACGCTTGATGTATTGCAATTTGCTCGCAAATGTTTGTATATCGGGCTATTGATATGTACAATAAAACCTCCTCTATTTGTGAGCCTATATTCTGCTTTTACCCTTTTCGGAAAATGGATCAAAATTCGATAATCTTCGTGACTTTTGCTGCTATTTCCTCAATTTTCAAAACAAAACAATCCATATACTTTGTTCACATAATAATAGCTTATCTATGAACGAAAACAAAGACTCAGTCAAAAACAGCGTATCTCGTATCACAATGCTATTGTCAATACTGTTTGTTTTTATGTATTATTGAAAATACGTATTCGAGAAAAACAAAAATATTTATACAATAAAATTGCTTACCTTTCCCAAATGGATAACTTGTTTTAACAAAATTTTGAAAATGTCAAACATTACTGTACAGATTTTTAGTGTATCTTTGAAAGTTTAAATAATATCCTTCATCATCATCATCATCATCATTTCAGCCTATTGCAGTCCTCTGCTGGCTATAGGTCTCCACAAGTTCGCGCCAAAAATAGCGTAAATAAAATCGTTAGGATGATTAAAATAACGTTTAAATTTTTGGGGTACGATCTCCTTAAAAATTTCTTAAAGAGTAAAGAAATAGATTTTCAAACGTTCAAAGTGCTAAAAAGATAAAGGACTTATTTGTATAGCTTAATGGAATAAAGCTTGACTTTCATAATATATACAGGTATTATATTTCATATGTATATGTATATAAAATAAGAAAACAGTCCAGTTGTTCATTTGTTCTGTATGTACTGCAACTCTCAATACGCAATCAATAAATTTAAGTACTTGAAAAATTATAACGATAAGTTATCAGTACCAGAAAATCAGGACCGGTGAGTCAGTGAGTAATCCTAGGAATATAGTGTGTCCAGAAATATAAGATCGACTAACATTTTTTTTCTAGAATATGCTCAAGAATGTTTGTCTATGAATTACATTAGATATTCAACGTATCGTAACATCGCTGATAGTGACAGTGTTATTTTTTTCCGTTTTTCTATTTCATTTGTTACATTTTTCCTTTGTCTTTGTTGTACCGTTTCTGAGCTTGACAAGTCTTTCCTTTCACGAGCATAATTAATGCACTTTTATTCATCTAATACCGCAACTATTATTTAGTTTTGTTTGCAGAAAAAGTCTTTAAATAGGAAGAAAGTGTTGGAATACGAAAAAATTACGTTTGGATATTGTCGTATATTGTGGGAAAGATGTATTATTTGAATGTGTAATTTAATACACACGTCATTTGTTTCTTTAAATCTCTTTATAGTATTTTAATTCCTGGGCTCATTATTTCATTTTAAACATGATTTTTTAAATAGTAATGCTACTTCATAAAGCGCTTTGTGACTAGCCCGTTGGCGCAGTTTGTAGTAGCCATGCTTTCTGTTCCGCGGGTCGCGGGTTTGATTCTCGCCTGAGTCTGGGTGTGATATTTGGATTTATATATTTATATATGTATTATTTCTATGTATATTAAAAAAATGTATAGATATAACAGTCGGCTGTTAGTTGTAACACAAGCATTAAGTTGCTTACCATAGGAACAGACGACTGTGCGTGTATGTTATAAGATATTTATTAATTTATTTATTACTAGCTGTGCCTGCGACTTCGTCCGCGTGGTATTTAAAAAAATAGTTATTGTTCAGTTCGTAGAGTTATAAAAAAAAACTAAAATAAAAGTAGCCTAAGTTACTCCTTATTACAGCCAGTGAAAGTCCTGTCAAAATCGGTCCAGCCGTTTCAGAGATTAGCCGGAACAAACAGACAGACAGACAGACTGACAGACAAAAATTGTAAAAAAATGTTGTTTCGGTATATTTACCGTGTTTACATCCATATACATTTAGTAAAAAGCGTTTATTTTAATATTACAAAGAGACATTCCAATTTTATTTTTTTTTTATAGATAATCGGACACAGTTTTCAAATAGAATATTGTCTCTAAAAAAATATTTGACTTACTTACATGATAAATTTTTACATTATTGCATAAGATAATCTGTTTAGTAAGCATAGAAGAAATGTTCCTCTGTTCGAATGTGTGATTACCTTAAAACTTTTGACTGGGACCGATATCGCTGACTACTTCTAATCAAAAGATGGTGCTTGACATTTGCTCTTAACTTTAATCGAGATCTGACAAGTACTTTTTAAGTTATAATAAGTATTGTTAAAATAAGTATAGTTTATTTGACTGTTTTTTTATCGACCTACGGTTATAACCTCATAACTTTTACTTGTTATCTCACTTGTTACCTCATAACTTTTTACTGCGAGTACAGTTTTGATTATCCTTGTTTTACACGGAAACTGATGTTTGTTTTGAGGTCCCGTTTAAATTTGATCGACTACTTTTTAATTTTATTTAATTCATTATTTTTTCGTCTTCTTTCGTTGTATTACTTGTCGATGTAATTGAAGTCGGTTTTATTTGTTTGCAAGCAATCACAACTTTTTATATAGTTTTTTTTTAATATTTTCGTTGCAAAGTTTAGTTCAAATTGATTTCAATTAGATTTTGTAATAAAACTTGTAACCCAGAAGAGTTAAAATAAATTGAATAATAATGATATAATTTTAATAATATAATAGTATATTGTATAATAGTATAGTATATTTTAATAATATAATAGTATATTATTGTGTGTATTATTGTATTATTTGTTTATATAGTCTTTGGACAGAAATTTTTACTTGCTCTTTCCTAAGCTGATACAATAATTGTTGTAGCTACATTAAAAAGAGCACTGTAATTTAATTTTATTAATGAATTGAAAATTATGTAATTGTATTCAGTGTTGTATTTCCTGCTGGTCCTTAAATTAAACAAATAATTCTTTCGTGGAATTTATGAAACAGTCAGTAAACCAAATTACCAAATACGCACTGTAATTCCATATTATTAAAAGCTATCAAATCAAAAATCTAATATTACTTTATTTAAATAGGCATCAAAAGCACTTTTGAGTCGTCATTTTACAAATTTAAACCTTACTGGTTGGTCGCCCAGTTGTCGAATTCAACCAAAATTCATTTAAATTATAAGTTTGAAAATTATTAAGGTTCTGTTGTCAAAAAGTTCATCATATTAATATATAAAAATTACATGTATTACATTTGATAAAGAAAATAGTCACTTAACATAACATATTTATTTCTTTTTATAGGTAAAAACCGAAGAAATATGACCAGCGTCGGATAGTAATAATGGGATTCGTTGAACTCTTCATTTCCATTTGAGCGGTCCTTTTGATGCGGCCAACGCCAATTCATCTGGTTATCAAAGCCAGGTGATATTTGTATGCCGAATCGTTAAATTTAGTACAATATTTAATTAAACAAAAGGTTTGCTATGTTTTTATTAAATACGCGAATTAGTTTTCTTAAGAGATTGGCGAAAAATGTGACCAGGAAATAATTAATATAATTTTTTGTTTTAGATTTATTTTCTGTATTCTTAAAGCGACTGAAAAAAAAAACAAAAGTAAACATAGACTTTTTTTAAACAATTTTAGAACCAAAATATATACAATTATCTTCGTCCTAGATAAACGTTATTTTTTGCTACAACACGTACATCATTTTTTAACCGACTTCAAAAAAAGGAGGAGGTTACTCAATTCGACCGTATATATATATATATATATATATATATTTTTTTTATGTATGTTTGGAGATAACTTCTTCGTTTATGAACCGATTTTGATAATTCTTTTTTTGTTGGAAAGGAGATATTCATAGTTTGGTACCATGATAAGGAAACCAGGATCTGATGATGGGATCCCAGAGAAATCGAGGGAAACTTTCAAAAATCGTAAGGGTGACTAGTAAATTTAATCATGTTTTCATTAAGTACTATAAAGCACTACTATTTAATAAAGGTCTGGAGTCGATCTGATGATGGAGAAGAAAGATAGTCGAGGGAACTCTTCAACAATTTATAGCAATTACCTGCTTTTTGAACTTAATTCGTTTCTATTGATGAGAACTTTGCACCTGTATGAGTTATAAGTGCCATTACAGTCTGATGATGGAGACAAAAGTTAGTCGAGGGAACTCTTTAACGATTTATAGCAATTACCTGCTGTTTGAACTTAATTCGTTTCTATTGATGAGAACTTTGCATATATATGAGTTATATATGCCATTTCAGTCTGATGATGGAGACGAAAGATAGTCGAGGGTACTCTTCAACGACTTATAGCAATTACCTGCTGTTTGAACTTAATTCGTTTCTATTGATGAGAACTTTGCATATATATGAGTTATAAGTGCTATTTCAGTCTGATGATGGATACGAAAGATAGTCGAGGGAACTTTTCAACGATTTATAGCAATTACCTGCGGTGTGATCATCTGTCTCGCAGGACCAGGTTTGATGATGGAGCCCATAAACACTCGAGGGAATTTCTCAACAATTTACAGCAGTTACCTTTTGCTGTTTGACGACCGCTTTGATATAATGGTGCATGTGCCGTGTCGGCGGCGCCTAAACACCGACGGTCGCGGGTTCTATTCCAGCTCGGAGTGGATATTTATGTTTATATAAATATTTATTTTTGGTCTAGTTGTTAATCCTTGTGGTTCTCCCAACCTAGCCTCGGAGAACACGCTAGGCTGTCAGTCCCGGTTGTTATTACGTACACCTGATAGCGAACTTTACTCATAGTATGTCGACGCGTTAGCGCAGCGGTCACAGCGCCGGCTGTTGCGCTGGCGTTAGTGGGTTCAATCCCCGCGCACGACAGACATTTGTATTGGTCATATAGATGTTTGTCATGATCTGGGTGTTTGTGCTTGTGTATTGTGTATGTTTCCGAACTCCCGACATAAGAGAAAAAGCATCCTTGTTAGGTCTACCCATCACTAAAAATTGTAAAATAAAATAATTTTTAACAAAAAAAAAACCGACTTCAAAAAGGAAACTAAAAAGCGAAAAATAAATTTACTTAGTACAAAGTAATTCGTATTTTGATTTAGTTAATTTGAAATGATTAAATAAATATTTTATAATTTTGAAGTTGGTGCCAAGTAAATACTACAACAACCTGGCTACAATAACAAATACAAACAGCACACACACAACAAACAAGTACAAAAAATATTATTAGATATGTCAAAACAGTAACAGAATAATAACAGTATTCAACCTAATAGTCAATGAAACAAATTATGAAAGAAAACTGAATACAACTTATGAGTAGATACTAGAGTAGTTATGGTTTTACTTGGCACCGACTTCAAAATTATAAAATATTTATTTAATCATTTCAAATTAACTACATCAAAATACGAATTACTTTGTACTAAGTAAATTTATTTTTCGCTTTTTAGTTTCCTTTTTGAAGTCGGTTTTTTTTTTGTTAAAAATTATTTTATTGTTATAGTATTATTCTGAATTTAAAGACGACGACGACGCGTTGGCGCAACGGCACAGCATTGGTTTGTGGCTGTTGCGCTGACGATTGCGGGTTCGATCCCCGCACATGACAATAATTTGTATTGGCCATACAGATTTTTGCCGTGGTCTGGGTGTTTGTGCAGTTCTTGTGGGTAGTATACCTGACAACGATCGTTACTTATAGTAGGGAATATATCCGTCAACCCGCTTTGAAGCAGAGTGGTGTATTATGCTCTGATTCTACTCTTACATGGGAAAACAGGCCTATTCTCATCAGTGGGATATTACAGGCTGAAGCGTAAATCTTTAAGATAATGATTTTAAGATTTTACTTTATAAATCGTTTATAAATTTCAAAAAATAACTAAACATTTCTAATGTTTCAAGAGACATTTAATCTTAATTAATTTTCAACCGCTATAAAATAGAAGGAACAATCTCGCGCAGGTTGAGACAATTTGTCTCTCAAATGAAAATTGAAATTTCAAGGACTAGTCAACTGACAGTAGAAATTAAGACTTAATTTAATGCTATATATAGCCTCTATTTGTTGTGAAATTAAAGTAATATTTTATTTTACTTTTTGGCAATTTATATATTCGAATACTTTATCCTTCGCTTTTAACCGTTAACTGATGAAATGCAACGCAAATGCAACACTTGACGAATGTCAAAAAAAAAAAATTACATTCAAAAAATTGTTTCATCCTAAATCGTAATGTAGAAGGTTTGCCATAATGAATTTATATAGTCAATATCAAAGTTCTATTTTCAATTCTATATTACTTTTTTGAGACGAAAACCAGCTTGGATGATACAAATTCAAAGTATGTTGGTAAAAAGTAAAACCGATATGTCAATTATAATAAAGAATATTTTTTTAATATAGCTGTGACCTTAGCTTCTCACGCGTTAATTGGAGGCCAAAACTAGCCTACTGACTTCCTCGGTATCCAATACAAAATATTTTTTTCAATTTGAACCCTAGTAGTATCTGAGATTAGTACGTTTAAACTAACAAAGTTTTCAATAGATATACTATGTTTTCATATGGATTATATGATACATACAAGTTTTTCTTTTTTTGTAAAGCCATTGAACGTGCATACTTGCAATATAATATGACTATATTTAAGCTAAAACTCAAAATGGGCGTAAGTCACACGTTGGCGATATCGAGCATAGATGGCAAAATTATAAATGAATAGAAACCATTAGGGTCCATTGATATCCATCGGGTTCGAAACCCTATAAATTTTACAAATTAGAAAATTAATTTGGCCACAACCTAAGTATCATTTTATTATTCTCGTATTAGTTGATATTAGGAAGGGTATACCGTACTCAAGCGAGTACGGCTTACCTTTCCTTATAATGTAAGCTGCTGTAATCCTGATTTACGGGTTTTATTCCACGTATTATTATATGTAATTTATATACTAGGTATAATTAATTTTTTTCTTTATACCAAAAGTATAATAGCAACGAAGAAAACTAATTTAATAAAAGTTACAATGATTTTTTTTCCGATCAAACATTATTATTAAATTTATTAAAAATGTACCATAAGATTAAACTTGCCCCGTAACTCGACTGAGTAAATGGAGCTTGAAAGTTTGTCATTTCAATAACTTTCTGATATTAGAACTTCCTTCGTGATATTGGAAACTTTCCGTTAAGTATTATTCGTCTGACGTATCACAAAATTTTTAGGAACGCTGAATTTATACTTTGTTACAACTTTTTGCCTGGTAATTCTTATTAAGAGCCATTTCACAATTTTACGCTCTGCAAGTTTAGGTAAATTTGGTCGCATCGCGCGAGTCGTACGAGCCGCGCGATCTTTGTGCTAGTACGTATAGTGTGACAACCAAAAGACCATCGTGATCATTTTCTGATGTATAATAAAAATTATAACTATGGTATAAAATGTTTTTTACATAATTAATTTGTTAAAAATTTCAAGTATGTTATATAACAACAGTCAATAAATTTAAAATAAAATTAAAAAAATTAATTTTATGAAACAATTTTTTTAAATTGATTTAGTTTTTTCAGTTTACGAATGAATCTAATATTTACGATATGAATAAAAAAGCATTTAATGACATCGACACCGACAAACATATTAATTAACAAATAACAAGACAAACAGATTGAAATGCCTATTTGTATTGATAGTGTGATAAAAGAAAATTAAATTATACATTTGTTTACAGAAATTATCATTATATTATTTTACAGTCATTTTCGTAATATGTTTATTTTATTTATATTTTATTATGAAAGTATCAAATGCGTTTTATCCACTATAACAACAGGCGCTTGGCGCGTGTGAGCGAAAGAGACGGCTGCGCAGAATTTGGCGTGGACCTTACCTCTAAGAGCGCTAGCGCTCGACTGATTTACCGGGCTTGATGCGTGGCAATATATACTATCTTTTTATTATTTAATATAAAATGTATTAAAAATAATTACATCTTTTAATTATTTTTTTTGTATTCCTTAATGATGTAAGTTTACTTTGATGAAGATAGTTCGTTTAAATTTCTTAGTTTTCTAAGAGAAATATCGCATTTAAAATTGTACTTATTTGGAAAATATTCGTAACTTTAAATTTTTTTTAACGTTTAATAGAGATACAAATGGAATAAAAATCTATGATAGTGGACAACAAAATTATATTCCACATATTATGATATTTTTTTAAAATGGTTTCAACGTAGAGGTTATTGAAAAGTAGGACTTCAAAGTATACATTGCGACCGTTTACCCAGGGAGGAGGCTGATGAAAAGGTTGATAATTTTATACACATAATATAAATCAAAATTCTGATCTGAATATGGACTACAACAAAAGTTGCTCTATTATATTTCAAGAATATAAATTACATTATTGCATCCAACACTGAGATTAACGACGTCAAAATATTACAATTTCGCGGATTGTTACCGATTTTTGTGAAATGGCTCTTAAGTGTGATGTCAACGATATGCGTCATTGATTCTACCCGGTGTAAAGTCGAGCATATCTACGAGTATACTAATATAATTTTTATTTTTATTATAAAGCCGAAGAGTTTGTTTGTTTGCTTGCACGCGCTAATCTCAGGAACTACTAGTCCGATTTAATTTTTTTTGTGTTAGATAGCCCATTTATCAAGTAAAGTAGCGTGTTGATATAGGTTATATATCAAAACGCTAAGACCAATAGGACCGGAGCACCAATGAAGAATGTTTCAAAATCAGGGATTTTTTTTTTTCTTTTTGAGAGCTCCCGCTGCGTGTGCTGCGTAAACAGAGTCAAAGTTTTTTATTCTTTTTGAGAGCTCCCGCTGCGTGTGCTGCGTAAACAGTTAAAGTTTGAAGTTAGGTTAAAGTTAGCGTTAGTCCAAAGTAACTATTCTACGCGGACGAAGTCGCTGGCAGAAGCTAGTTATATATACAATGCAAAAGTTAGGTTCAAAATAGGTAAATAAAGACAAAAAACGGGTAAGTTAGTGTTGTAGCTTCTAGTTTGTTTTATGCTTTCTGCTCAGGGAGCTGTGAGTGCTGACCTTGAATCTAGGTATAATATAATTCGATTTAAAATGTGTGTTAAATATATTTATTAGAAATATTTCCAATAACAGACTTTATACGGACAAAAAAAAAAAACACCTTTTTCACTTATTTATTGACGACGCGTTGGCGATGGCATAGCGGTCACAGTACCGACTGTTGCGCTGGCGGTCGCGGGTTCGAACCCCGCTCATGACAGATATTTGTATTGGCCATATAGATGTTTGTCGGTCTGGGCGTTTGTGCATGTGTATTGTGTGTGTTTCCGGACAACACAGAAGAAAATCCTAATGAGGGCTGTTGAGTGTGAACCGTTTATTTATTTATTTATTATTTATTTATTATTTATTTATTCAGTTTTTATATCATACTAAATTCTGATACATCTCAATAAACTTTGAAGAGACTAACACTGGCAGATAATTTGTATGATAAAAACAGTTTCAACTGCTCTTATCATTTTGATAAAGGTTAAGGCCGTTTTTAACTAGTTAACTGTTTAAGCATTCGAAGAGCTCGCGCGCTCCAGAAACTGTAATTAAATTTCTCATAAACGGCGGCAGGGGTGAAGTTATTTTTTTTTAATATGCATATAAAGTAAAATGTTTTAATGTTCAAATATAAATTTCTTTTATTGTAGATAATAAAGTTATTGTTACGTTAAATGTTGTATACTATAATTGCAGTATAAATACTTTCGTTTAACAAGCTTATAATTATTACCTAACTCGACATTGACTCAATGTGAAAACTTTTTCTTAATGAACCTATCATTAAAATTTCTACTTCGCCATCAAACCGAACGTAAACTACGTTAATTGGAATTTTAAAGCCGATTTAGCTATTAATTTTTTTTAATTGAATTCAGCCTCTATCCGCTGGGCATAGGCCTCTTTCTCCATGTAGGAGAAGGATTGGAGCTTAATCCACCACGCTGCTCCACTGCGGGTTGGCGATATATTGCCTACTATGAGTAAAACTGTCGCTATCAGGTATTTATGATAACAAACAGGACCGACGACCTTACGTGCTATTTGAAGCACAGTCGGGTGACCCACAAGGACTGCACAAACACCCAGACCACAGCAAACACCTGTATGGCCAATACAAATGTTTGTCATGTGCGGGGATCGAACCCGTAACCATCAACGCAACAGGCACAATCCATAGCTGTGACCATTGCGCCAACGCGGCATCTTTGGCATCGAACCGAATGTAAAATACGAGTACGTTCATTAGTCATAGGTCTATTTCTCCACGTAGGAGAAATATTAGAGCTTAATTCAAAACGCTGTTCCACTGCGGGTTGGCGATATATTCCCTACTATGAGTAAAACCATCGCTATCAGGTATTTATGATAACAAACAGGACCGACGGTTTAATGTGCTATTTGAGGCACGGTGGGGTGACCAACAAGGTGACCACATAAAAACCGGAGAGGAATATTTGTAGAAACACAAATATCTATCCCGATCGGGCTCGATCCCGCAAATTGTCGGTTTTTTAGGTGACGACAAGCACCACTACACCCGAGCGTTGTTAGGATTTAGATAACAACAACATATTGTGAGATAGGGAAGCACAAACCAGATAATATCTTGCTGAAAATCTGGAACTATCCCATCTAGGGAGTTATCCCAACCTAACATAAGATCCTATCCTAATGGCACTTTAAGCAGTATTATGGTCCTGTTGTGAATAATGGAGTGGAGACCGCGTCCTTGAAAACGCAATGCGGGACGTCCTCCGGCCCATTGGACCGACGATCGACATAAAATTGCCGGTGTAGGCTGGATGAGGATTGCGGAAAACCGGCACGTCTGGCGCAAACTTGGGGTAGCCTATGTCCAGCAGTGGACTGCAATAGGCTGAGCTGAAGTGAATAATGTAACCAGAGCTCTTGGGAATCTGCTATATTGGCAATGGGCGAAAGTTGGCAGCACGTTTGCGATGTTGATGGTTTTGTGGGCTTTCGTAGGCAACGGTATTTTATATTTATATTAACACACCTGAAAATAATGTTTTAAGGTGATCAGAGCTCCTGGGAGGGATTGGGGATAGGGTAGGCAACGCGATTGCGATGCTTATGGTGTTGTAGGCGTGTATAAGCCACGGTAATCGCTTACCATCAGGTGAGCTGTACGCTTGTTTGCCGACATAGTTATATATAAAAAAATATATCAAATCTTTTAAGTTAAATTATGAATTATATTTACAACAAGCTAACATAATCGCATCAATAAATCATTTTAACGGGTCTCTATTGTATTTTTTTTTTAACTTCTGCATTGTAAATTAAATTGAAATCCATAACGGTCGGAACTGGTCAAATGAAGTGAGAAACGAAATAATATTCATTTGTTATTGAAATTTGATTACTCCGTCGGCCGTCGTGTGACTTGTGTATAAAATTCATTTATTATTTTTTTTTTTATATTTTTACATCCATTTCATTGTTTTATATTTATGGTTATTCGTATTATAAAGACAAAAAGTGGATCCAAAGAAATTTCTCACTCATAGATTTTATTCTATATCTGTAGCAGGAATAAAAATTATTTATTTACAAAACTAATGGATGCAAATGGGTTACAAAACTAATTTTATTTTATCAAAAGTATTAAAAGTTTTAAATTATTATTATACTTACCTAAAAAAATAAAAAAATAGGTAAAAATCCAAAACATAATTGTTGAAATAATTTATTTACGTATTTATAATCCTATCACTACTCTTCACAAGTTCGCGCCAAAAATGGCGTAAAGTCATGTGTTTTCGCCTTAGTCACCTCGCTGGGAAATCGGGTTGGTAACCGACTTTTTAAACGTCAGGTATAAACATGTGAAACGAAATAAAATTTGGACCGTATTCTCGATACTGAAGCCAAAACGGTTTAGTCTTTAATCTTAGCTGAGTACCACATCCAAACGAAACGACTTAAATAAAGTAGGGGTGATTTTAGTCATGATAATGTTTAATATGGATACATTTAAATCTAAAACGATAAGAAAAGGAGATAAGGATAAAAATGTGCAATCACCAGCGAAGTTACTTTACAGTTTATATATGAAACAGCAGTTTTCTAAGACTATTAAAAATGCGATTATGTGAAAATATTACGGTCATATATTCGAAGAATTATGTTCCTAATATTACTTGGCTAAAATATTTAGATATATTTTCCAACTATATACGTAATCATATGACATGATTATTACCAAGAAATGTCATATTCAGTCTAATGTCACAACTAAGCACGCAAATTTTCAAAGACTCATACGAGTATTGTTCTTGTCCAAATAAATACAATGTCTCTTTGTATTCGTTTAATGATAAATACTAATAAAACAATTTTAATTAAACTTCAAACAGCCTTAAAACATTTAAAACGAACGGAACATAAATAGAAGTCTTCTCAAATATTTAACGTTGAGTAAACAGGAGTTTAACAACAGAACCCTGAAGAGAAGATATTTACTACAAAACAGTTGCCAGAAACTTTAGCAGAAAGCTCGAAGCCACAACAAGATACCATAAAGACAAACTGCACTGCACAAAGGATGTTATAGGCGACTGCGACATCTTGCGTCTTGGTGCTATTCTGAGAATAATATTCAGTGAATGTGCAGTGCGAAAGTATCCTATAACTATACACAAATATGAACAGAACAGGGTATACACATAACGCTCGTAACGCTATAATTTTATATTTATTATTTCTTGTAACATTCATAAAGGGAACAAGTATTTTAATGTAGAAATAAGAAATTAAAAGATAATAAAACTCTACATAGAACAAATTAGCCTCGTTTGATTTCAAACATGTACTTTTATAAACTAGGGTCGAGTTTACGAGGCCCTCTACGTATATAAACTCATTGAATATATATTACATGTTCCCGAAACTCAACGAAAATTTATACACATAATTGTACATAGAGGTAGAGTTTGTTCCTAATATGAAATCGAGTAATTACTGTTCAGCAAGAAACTATTTTCAATTTTCCACTTTAATATAAAATGACTCAGTGAAAACTTACGAGAAAAACGCAAGTTAATAAAACTTGTATTCAGCAGTTCTAACGGAATTGGCGATTTGCATGCTTCTAGTTAGCGAACTGATAAATAATTAGACTTTTGTGAAAACTACTGCATTATCGAAGTTATTGATCACAGCACTTGATTACACAATTTATTTTACTTTTTTAGAACTAAAATATTTAAAACTTCGCAATTTGTTATTAAAAATTATTTTTGGAACGAAGTAAGAAGTTAGTTATAGTAAATATAGTTAAATAATTTTGTAAAAAAGTTTTATTTTTTATTTTTATCGATAAAAAAAAAACAATAAAAATGTACACCCCAATAATTAATTTCTTTATACATCGAATAGAACTTTAAATTAATATTTTATAATAAGGAACCTCGTCCCTGTCTGGTGTCCCACGACACCACACCATTTTTTAATATTTGTTACACGAATTTGGCTGTATATATTATTTATTCATTCGTTAATTCATTAATTTATGAAAACATTAATTCAATTGTAGCAATTTCGTCACAGAATATTTTAAATAAATAAATAAAGGCCTAACATTCTGCGACCCCTAAAAGCATTACACCCTTAAGACCATAGCAACTGTATGGCGTACACAAAAAAATTATAAGTGAGAATCGAATTCACGATCTTTAGCGCATCAGCCAAGCAACTGCTTTGATAAATTAATTTACAAATAAGGATAATCCAAAGAAGTAATAAAGATGTCCCGAATATTTGTATTCTCATAAATACGAGTATATAGTTTAATTAAATAAAATTAATAGTTCTTTCAACCAGTGTAGTATTCCTGTGGTTAGAAAGGTGACCAGAGCTTCTGGCGGGGCTTGGGATTTATCTGGTATTGCAGGTTTCTATAAGCTACGGTAATCACTTACCATGAAGTGAGCGATTAAAATCGTATAAAAAAAACTCAAGTCATACAATTGATAAAAAGAACACTTTTTTCTCGTTACCGAATCTTTGTCCTGAGGGACTCAGTCCGTTATTGATTTCGATGCGTTGGTCTTTTTGGTACACAGATTGTTTTTGATGATGCCACAACCATGAATATGTCTGGGGGATATACAACTCGGTCACCTACATTTTTAACAAAAAAAGTCTGCGATGTCAATGTATATCGATGTAGAGGCATAGAGCGAAAGTAAGTAGTTTTAGAAATTTTTAAGTTGGAATGAGTAACATGTTTTGACAACCAAAGATTTAATTAATATAAATTGTAATCGATTCAAGTTTCGTATAAAAATTTAAAAAGATATATTTGTTTCCTGGCTTTCAATTGTGTAAGGAATTGTATACCTAATACATAATTTTAATTACATAATTATTACTTCTACTATTAGTTTGACTCGGAAAATGTTTAATTTTACCCATATGTATTTCGTAATATTTAAAAATTTCTTATTCTATGTCAAATTCCTACGAAATAACTAGACCAGTTTTAATTTTTTTTATTGCATACTAGCTGTACACTGCGCGCGTTGCTACGCTTTTTTTAATTTTCTACCAACTAACCAACTTAGAAACCTTTGTGGGTTTGTGGGTTCATGTACAACACTTTGTTGAAAATCATGACATAATTAAATGCATTGTTTACGATAAAGAACATACAACAAACATTCATATATACATATTTATTCATATATATAATACTAGCCGACCCGTCGTTGGGCGTTAATTATTATTATATTAACCAAATAACATACTTTAAAGAACAAATTTTATAGCACTTAAATAAATATGTTGCTCCAACGTCATCTATCAAAAATCGAGAAAACGTCGTCGCTAGACTAAAATAAGACTAAATTAATAACGTCGAAAGAGTAATAAATTGTTTTCTAATAGCGATAGATGGCGCTAGTTTATATACCATTTTGATATTATATTTTAATCTTTTTCTTATTTACTGAATTTTTTGTTCAATTACAATAAAATATATAGCCTATGTCACTCCTAAATAGTGTAGCTTTCTGTTAGTGAAAGAATTTTCATAATCGGATCAGTATTTGCGAAGATTACCCCCTACATACAAACAAAGTTATAAATTTTACCTCTTTATAATCTATAATATAAAAATGAGTCGCTGAATGTGTTGCTAAGCGCAAAACTCGAGAACGGTTGGACCGATTTCGCTAATTCTTTTTTTAAAATATTTCTTGAAGTACGAGAATGGTTCTTACGGAGAGAAAAATAAATTTAAATTTCTTGAAAAAGTCTAAAAACAACACTTTTCTATACTCCCATACAAAAGATTTGTGATAATACTTAAAAGTCAATTCGAACTTTAATACCATACGATAAAGTTTGTGTTAGTCGATACGAAGTTCGCCGGGTCAGCTAGTATTAGTATAGATATATATATATGAATAAATATGTACGCTATCCTGCAGTGGAACAGCGTGGTGGATTAAGTTTCGACCCTTCTCCTTCATGGAGTAAATTGAGGAGTATTGCAGTAAATGTTAAAGGCTGATCGATCGTATCATTACAGTAAATAAATTGCTTAGTGATAGCTTAAGAAGCAAATCGACATACGTTTCATTAGATAGTAGATAAGAGCTTATACAAATTCAATACTAGGAATACATTTTTAGATCAAAGAAAAAATAAATAAATATCATATACACACACACGGTCGTCTGTTCCTTTGTTAAACTATCTAATGCTTGTGTTACAGGTAACAGCCAACTGTAATAGTCATTTTTTTTCATAAACATACATAGAAATAATACATATATAAATATATAAATAGAAATATTATATTACACCCGGACTCAGGTGGGAATCGAACTCGCAACCCGCAGAACGAGAAAGCCCCCGCTACAAACTGTGCCAACGGGCTAGTCGAAAACTAAAACTAAGAAAAAACTAGAAAAGAAAACTAAAACATGCAAACATAGAAGGGTAAATTTCAAAAAAAAATATTTTATGTTTTAATCTCTATAAAACTGTTAATAACACAGTCCCAAATTACAGCATTAAAATACAGTGATAATCCAGTTTTGAAACTATAAGAGTAGATTTGGTCTGTACCTAATGAAGTTTTAACGTAGTTTAGAAATTTAACCACTAAAGACGGAATATTAAAGCCGTGTAACGACATAGCGCAATAACTATAATTATTATTTGCGTTAACTTATCCGAAACGTGAAATGAAAGAACGTAGCTAGATTGTGTTTTTGTATTGACGAACTTTTTTGTTGGTAAATGATTACAGTTTAATTACGACCATTAATACCAAGATATTACTCATCATCATAATCATCATCACTTCAGCCTATTGCAGTCCACTGCTGGACATAGGCCTCCACACGTGCGATAGTCATCATGCTGGGCAGGCGAGTTGGTCACGGCAGGGTTGGCTTTGTCGCACCGAAAACGCTGCTGCCTATCTTCGACCTGGTATTTCAAAGCCAGCCGTTAGATGGTTATCCCGCCATCGGTCGGCTTTTTAAGTTCCAAGGTGGTAGTGGAACTGTGTTATACCTTAGTCGCCTCTTACGACAGCCACGGGAAGATGCTACACGGAGGTGGCTATATTCTTCACTGCCCTAGTCACAAAGCTTAGATATATTACTAGTTTCAATTATTGCAGTAAAAGTAGGTTACGTAGCTGCGTTTCTTACACAGAGTGAGAGAGTTGAAGGTAAAATCCTAATTATTCTTTATCCTGGGCACCTACACTCCTTAAGACAGTAGCGTATTAGGAGCGATCCGCTACTGCTGATGTTAATGGGTGCAATTGGCAATATGACTAGTGACTTTGAATCGTTTGCGCGCTTACTGTACATACTCGAGATCATAAAAATAGGTTTTAATACCTTATTTGTTAATAAAATTCACAAAACAGAAAAACATTTTTGTACAAATCTGCTTAGAATTACAATGCATAATTAACGTGTAAAATATTATTATGGAAACATATTATTATTTGTATTTTTACTAATGCTCATTAAACACGAATCCATGTCAAAAAATGATTGACACATTTCGAACAATATGTCAAAATATTAACCTAACATTTTATGTATACATGTATATATTTGATATATTTTGAGTAAATTTTTTCATATAAAAAGTTAAAAAATGATTGTGTGTGCCGATTTAAGAAGTTTAGATCCAGACGCGCTCGCGTTCAGACGGAAGGCTTTGCGTGACGCTGTGATATGCGTTGGATGGCTGAAATTAGTAAGATATGACACCATTCAGTATGAAACAACCCACTGATACATATACGGGCACAGGTCTCTTTCTCCAAGTAGGAAAGGGGTCGAAGCTTCATTTACCACGCTGATCTGTTGCAACTTGGCGGATAGATTCCCTACTATGAGTAACGATCGCTATCAGGTATCGAGGTGGTATCTATGATATAAGACTAGGATCGACACTTAGCGTGCTCTTTAAGGCACAGTGTGGAGATAATAATGACATAGTTTAGCGTTATATCAATCAAAAAATTTAAAAAAAAGTGTCTAAATTACATGCAATTTTATTAAAACTTTTGTTAGTGAACAAAATAGTAGGTACACAGTTGATTTAACTTATTATTATTGAAAATGATAACTAAGTAAATGTAGGAGAAAGCTGGGAATGAAAATCTTTCCTCCTCTTTTACCTTACTAAAATAATAATAAACGCCTCACATTTAAGTTACAATGAACTATTCATCACTTTCAATTCACTGACTTTATTAAACATTTGATCTGGTTGTTTGCTTATTAGCTTTTTCCATATATTTTTTCTGTTTGATAGTCCTTGTGACTGTTTTTAACCGACTTCCAAAAAAGGAGGAGGTTCTCAATTCGACTGTATTTTTTATTTTATTTTTTTTTATGTACATCAGAACTTTTGACCAGGTAGACCGATTTCGACGAATTTTGTTTTAATCGAAAGGTGGTGTGTGCCGATTGGTCCCATTTAAATTTATTTGAGATCTAACAACTACTTTTCGAATTATATCTAATAATGCGTTTTTACTTGACGCTTTTTTCGTCGACCTACGTTGTATTATACCACATAACTTTCTACTGGGTGTACCGATTTTGATAATTCTTTTTTTGTTGGAAAGGGGATATCCCTAGTTTGGTTTATGGGATCCCAGAGAAATCGAGAGAAACTCTTGAAAATCCGCAATAACTTTTTACTGGGTGTATCGATTTTGATAATTTTTAATTTAATCGAAAGCCGCTGTTTATCGTGTGGCCACATTTAAATTTCATCGAGATCTGATTACAACTTTTGGAGTAATCTTTGATAATGCGTATTTACTCGACTATTTTTTCGTCACCTTACGTTGATTATACCTCATAACTTTTTACTGGGTGCACCGATTTTGACGTTTCTTATATAAATTAAAAGCTACTATTTGTCACGTGGTCCCATTCAAATTTAATTGAGATTTGATTAGTAATTTGTGAGTTATATCTAATAATGCGTATTTACTTGACGGTTTTTTCGTCACCCTACGTTGTATTATACGTTATATCTTTTTACTGGGTGCACTGATTTTGATCTTTTTTGTATAAATCAAAAGCTAATACTTGTCATGTCGTCCGTTTTAAATATGATTGAGATATAATGAGCAATTTTTGAGTAATCTTTGATGACACGTATTTACATGACGATGTTAAGACGACTGTGGTCATGTTCAATACTTTGCCACAACGCCATCTATCAAAATGTAATGAAATTACTTCGTTCACTATCGATCAAATTACAATATTCCACTAGAGTAGAGAGTAGCAGTTTATTCGTTATAAATATATTTGAGCTTTTAATTTTTGAGTTATCGCTAATACTGGGTATTTACTTGGCTATTTTACGTCGACCAACGTTATATTAACCTCATTACTATTTTACTGGGTGGACCGATATCGATGATTCTTTTTTTAATCGATAGGTGGTGCTTGTCATGTGGTCCCATTTAAATATAATTGAGATTTGACTCGAACTTTTTGAGCTATATCTGATATGGCGTATTTACTTGACTGTTTTTGGAGTTTTCTCCTTAAGAATCGATTTTCATTTAAGGCCCCGGAATGAAAAAATTGAACAGTAAAATCTACTGAACGAATGACCTTGTTAGAGATGGCGTTCAGACGTTTTCTAATAACGCAATTAGGTTCCGATAGATGGCGTTATTGCATTCATTTATTTACAATTTGATACAGTAATAATATATTCCTTAGACTAGTAAGCCTTTTTGTGCCTATTTAGACAGTTGATCTGAAGGGGTAAACTCCAGTCGTGCATCGGAGCTGTGTGAAAACATGAACATTACATATTTTTAATAAAAAAGACAAACCGTAATTCAATATAAATCCGCTTCAACTAAAAAACCCGCCGTAATAAGCGATGTCAGCGCTTCGCGCGAATCGACGACGGGCCTTTTATGAAATTTCTGCCTACAATCGCTAACAAAATGTTAGAAATAACAGTAGAACATTATATAATTCTACAATTTTATAATGTCGCGTTATATGGAATACGAACAAAGTATTACTATTTTTTCGTCGATCTACGTTGTATTACTCTTCGATGTAATTGAAGTCGGTTTTTTTTTCGTTTGCGAGCAAACACAATTATTTTGCCTCGATTGAAAATGATTACTTTCGCTTTTTTTTTATTTTTACGCTAATGTATTGAAAAAAGAAATAAGCAGACAAAAACATTTATTAGAGTTAAAAGTATTGGAAACAAAAAAAAATCTTGACACCAAAGAGGCCTCAGCTTTTTAACCGACTTCCAAAAAAGGAGGAGGTTCTCAATTCGACTGTATTTTTTTTATGTATGTTACTTCAGAACTTTTGATTGGGTGGAGCGATTTGGACAAATTTTAATCGAAAGGTGGTGTGTGTCAATTGGTCCCATTTAAATTTATTTGAGATCTAACAACTACTTTTCGAGCTATATCTAATAATGCGTTTTTACTTGACGCTTTTTTCGTCGACCTACGTTGTATTATTCTGCAACTTTCTTCTCTTAACTTTCTACTGGATATACCGATTTTGATCATTCTGTTTTTGTTGGAAAGGACAAGTTTAGTACCATGATAAGGAAACCAGGATCTGATGATTGAATCCCAGAGAAATCTAGGGAAACTCTCGAAAATCCGCAATAACTTTTTACTGGGTGTACCGATTTTGATAATTTTTAATTTAATCAAAAAATGATGTTTATCATGTGGTCACATGTAAATTTTATCGAGATCAGATAACTACTTTTTGAGTAATCTTTGATAACGCGTAGTTACTTGACTATTTTTCATCGATCTACGTTGTATTACTCGTCGACGTAATTGAAGTCGATTTTTTTATACTGCACCTGTTTGGTCACAAAATTGTTCCGTGAAGCCATCTACTTTATATACAATTAGGTCAGCACGGCTTACCTTGTGGTACGCGATTAATATAGCCTACAGACTTCTGCAACGCCAGAAGCATCGCAAGCGCGTTTGATCTACCCCAATTCCCTTCCAGGAGTTCTGGTAACCTTACTCGTCAACAGGGACACAATACTCCTTGAAGGCAGTTTTATTTATCTGTGATCTCCTGTATGGTCAAGGTACTTTTCCATTTGCGCTGCTCCAGAGCTTTTGAGCTGGATATTTCATGCTGTGCCCTACCCTCATCTATTTAATTATAAGTAGAGTATTTTACTATTCTCTAGCAGTTTTATTATTCTTTATACTAAGTATTACATTGTAACGCACTTGTTAAAAGATAGTGAATATAATCGGAGCACAAAGGACGTTTCAGATGAAATCTAAGTTAAGCAAACTGTGTTAACGTTCTGTTGATTCGAGGCTCGCCTTGTTTCGCTAGAAATTTCTAACGTAGTTTTGTCGGTAACTTTGAAACTATACTTGTTTTTAATTATATAATAGGAGTAGGAATAGGTATGTAAGTATATGTTATCTAAGTATATTATTTAAAGGATTTTATGTACACCAAATAACAACCCAAAGAGTACACAACAACGTACAATTTCACACTGAAATTAGTTTACTGATTTTATCGTCTAATCTCACATCGTATAATCTAACTATTTGCTACGTTTGAATATAAGGTTTAAATATTTACGTGTTCATTAAAATTAATCTCGCATTCGGTGTGTACTACTATGTCAGTTAAATGTATTCATATAAGGACATATTACTCATACATACATCTCAAAATACATTGATATACAAACTTTTGTATGAACATAATATAAATAACTCGTAATCAACGGTCATCACTAGGAATACTCCTATTGGGAGCAGTATAAACAAGTGTAAAGGCAAACTATGTATTTGTATAGCTATATATGGCCTTAGCCCTAGAACAATATTTCCTATTCAAGAAATTTGAGCCCTCGTCCCTCCAGTGCTTCACCAAGTACTATGATCGCTGCAATGTATTGCCAAATATACCAGTAGAAGTTAAGAGTTTCGAAGTTTTTAACGCAAGAATTTATCTAGAAATTAGATTATATTTATCTAAATATTGTATCTTGTTACAGATATCTGTGATATGTTACATAGTACTTTATTTCCTAGTGCACGGCAATAGCAGCGGCCATATGTCAACCGTCATACAAATTATGACCCTGGCGATAATACCGTTCATCATACTAAGCGGAGTGCTGTTATTTTTGGGCGCTTTAGAAGTATGAACTTAATTTTTGTTCCTTGTTTTAGTATTTAAATTTTCTATAAAGTTAAACGAGCAACGAAAGAGAGATCTCATGGCATGTTTATAAATAAACATTTAGAAATTACGATTTTACAGAATTGAAACAGTCCATTAATAATAAACTGTTGGCCAAAAACTGAGAATAGAAGATTCTATCAATATGTCAGCTTAACCCATCATACTAATCCCCCTGCTTATAATAACAACCGCGATCGACATATCTACACAGATATGAACGTTAAGTGTAGGTAAATAAATACGAATATGTTTTGATCGAGATTCAAGCATTTGCTCATTTCATAACTGCATTAGAATGATCATCAGATTGACAACAAGAATATTTTATTCCGCAAATCTATCATCATCAGAACTGATATTTTTTTGCCAAATGTTATACCTTTTTTTTCTGATTCTCGAAAACAATTTCAGGAAAAGACTTTTGCCCTCGAAATCGGTCTCTGGTTGTGTCTCACAATAGCGTCCTACAATACGGTGCTGGGTGTCATGGGCGGGATATATTTTATTCGCACCGGTTATTTGACAATGCATTTCATGTTAGCTGTCATATTTGGGATATTATCAGTGTCACTATTCAGTGAGTATTTTTACGTTACTGTACGTTTTTATACACATTTTTTTATTCGGAAAAACATGGACTGTATTTTAATAAATATCATATAATTCGTCTAGTTCAGTGACAACTGTCACAATATTCTTTAATTAGTATAGTATGAAGTAGGGTATAGCTGGTAGTCTTGATCAAAGTCTTGACACACAGTTTACAGTAAATCCTAGCCTAATAATACAGCTATCAAATAGTATTCTGTTCCTGTGGTGATTAAGGTTGCTAGGATTCCTGGAGACGGTCTGTGCTTACAGCAAGGATGGTTTCATTAACACACTCGTGATATTTCTGGTTTATCTATTATCGTCTGTAGATTTTTTTATACAACTTGGTCGCCAAACAAGCTCAAGCCAACGGCTCACCTGATGGTATGCGATAACTGTATCTTATGATGCCTACAACATCATTAACATCAGGAACATCGCAAGCATGTTGCCGTACCTCAGGAGCTTTGGTCACCTTACTCACCACAGAAACGCAACACTGCTTGAAAACACTATTATTTAGCTGTGATCTTCAATAAGGTCGAAGTACTTCCCAAGTCAGGCTGCTCCAGATTCACAGCAGCATATTTCCAGCAGTGTCCTATTTCAGTTAAACTAAAACCTTACAGGCGAAACATAAGCTTGTTTGCAACCTTAGTGCTATACAAAAAGATAATTGTATTTCAAAAACAGCACTTGAAAACCAAGTTTAGCTTAGCAACATACATATGTAGGTAATTTATACAAACAAGCATTTCTTGAATTTAATCTCAAACTTGATACGAATTCTAATTAAATTATCTGAGAGTATTTACAGCCGAAGTTTGACTTTAATCCTTTATCAGCGAGAATTCGAAATGAGCCTTTGATCGTCTAGGATTAGACAGAAATATTATTTACCTAATAATTTCTAATTCAATTCGTAAATCCATGCTTATGTTGCCGTTCTACAGAAATTGAAAATTAATACTTCTGTCACTATCAGAGAAAACTGTGTGTGTTATATATTTTAATACGCGTATCCAAGAGGATGTCACGCGTAAATATACTAAACGTGCTTAAAGGACTTAACTTCTTACTTAAAAGTTAAAATGACCATCGTATCAGCATTAAAACGTTATTTTTCAGAACATATTTAACATCAGACATTTAATGTACCTATAAATAATAATAATATATTTTTTATTTATTTATATGTATATAAACGATTGTTTTCCTTTCAGCTGTGTTATGCCACGACATATTAATAATATACGCTTACAAAAGTCTCCTTAGATCGTTAAGGTCATGAATTTTTATAACTAATTTTGTAATAAAGTTTATACAACAATTTTTGTGAATCTTTATTTCACTCGAATTATTAAATATTTACATAATAGTATTTCGTTAGTCGTCCTCTAAATGTAAACAGAGAAATAACAAAAAAAATGCATATGTATTTTTGATTTGCGTTTATATTAAGTTATACAGAATTCAAAGAATTTTTTTTTTAAATAATAAATGTACGACAAGTTTTTGTTTGCTTTTATATTCTATTAAATGATTTTATTCATATTCCGAATTGATCAGTAACAAAATGATATATCATACTTTACTATTTCGTGCAGTTTTTATGTATTGTCAAACCTCGAGTTTTATAAAATATGGAAGGCTACACCTTATTTCATTACTAAATTTTACAACAAGTCGTAGACAGAGTTCTCCAAAATAAAATGAAAATTGAAATATATTTTTTTACATTATATTATATAGAATTTTACAACAGGCTAGGCTTTAGATTAAGAACCGTCATTTGGAAGTTAGATAGGTTAGGGTTAATTTTTTTGTAACAAAATTATGCCGATAAACAGTCAACGCCGCGTTGGCGCAACGGTTACAGCCATGGATTGTGCGACCTGTTGCGCTGGCGGTTGCGGGTTCGATCCCCACACATGACAAATATTTGTATTGGCCATGCAGGTGTTTGCCGTGGTCTGGGTGTTTGTGCAGTTCTTGTGGGTCTCCCCACCGTGCCTCGGAGAGCACGTTAAGCCGTCGGTCCCGGTTGGTATCATGTACACCTGATAGCGATCGTTACTCATAGTAGGGAATATATCCGCCAACCCAAATTCGAGCAGCGTGGTGGATTAAGTTCTGATCCTTCTAACACGGGAAAAGAGGCCTATGCCCAGCAGTAGGATATTACAGGCTGAAGTGAAATCGGTCAAATTTTGAGCTTAGATAATTCGACGGTTCTTAATCTAAAGCCTTGCCTTACAACATTGTACCTTATAAATAAATAACAACATAACCCTCAATATCTTAAATCTCCATCCTGTAACCGTTTACTACAATTATAAAATATCCCCATACAACTGTATAAAATACTGCCAACATAACCGATCCAACAACCATACCAGCGGGATTGTGTCTAAAGCAGCTATGAACACATACACAGTATACACACATAGATACCGTCACTATCCAGTCAAGACAGAGGTGAGCCGTGACGCTCCACAGATACAGCCTAACCAGTATCTCATGTGACGTCAGAACACCGATGAGTAAAATAATACTTATTAAAAGTAACACGGATATTATAATAAATAATGACATAAAGAACACAAGCTCATCTATCTTCTTCTCGTATAATGTTTTCCACTCTTCATAGTTGATCATGAAAGACAGAACCAATAGGAAACCAATTAGACCGTAAACTATTCCGATAATCGCAATAATCACGCATCCTTCCTTTAATTCTATACAAAGGAATTCGTTTACGTAGTATACGTCATCCCAAAACGACATACCGTTTATATAATAATCAGTTGGTTTCTCTCAATTCTTCTTAATTAAAAATAAACAAGAAATTAAATCTATAATTAAACAATTACTAATGCTTTGCAAATAGAAACATTATTTCGTAATTGTCAAAGCTGAAATATAAAAGTGACACTATTTATAACAGATTATAAATAATATAATTACATTATATTTATATAAAAAAAAAACATATTTAATGAAAAAGTTCGTGTAGTAAAATGAAAAGTATAGTTTATTTTTTTTATTACTGCTCCATTTTACGTGGTCCACAAATTTAAACGTCATATGTATATATGATGGTCGTTTATTGTGAGTTTTGTATTACGGGTCATTGCTGTAATGTTACGTTGGTTTGTCCGAAAAATATATTTAGACTATTAACTGTTATAGTCATGTATGAAAAGTAAAAACATATTTTATTAAGTTGAGCTCAAACAGGCTGCCAGCAGCTTAATGCATGACGTTTCTCCCCTGTAGGTGGACGAACAATTTCCGTGACAAGAATAACGACCTTAACCAGTTCATGGTTCATGATAAGGAGTCCTGAAACCGATGTCTTTATGTGCTCTCCGATGTATTTGGTACGTTAAGAGATAAACACGAGGCGTCTCTGAGCAGAAATCAAACCCGTTAGAATAAACAAAAATCCCACAGTACCTATACTGGACCGATTGGAATAATCTGACCACATTTGGTAGCGTGAGGAAAAGGGAAGATGCTCCGACCAGACGGGTGTTGTGTCTGGCGGGCTACTGCCCCTAAAGGTTGTTGTCGGGTTCTTGTATATATACTCAATCAATCTCTGTCTTTTCTTTATTACAGGAATATACTAAATATTTAAATACAAATCCACTTCTCATAAATATAAGATATATAACCATTTACGTCATAATAACATTTATAACGCTATATATTGTTAAATAAAATATTCTTTAAATATCTTGATTGAAAAAATCGTTTTATTTCAATTAATTGATACCCAAGCAGAAATTTTATAATCGAAACTAATTTATTTTCATCATTTTCGCCTTCAGAGCATAAAATTACACATTTATTAACTTAATTAAAAATTTGAGCCTATGTTATGACAAACACACGAGACACCTTATAAGGGTTAGGGTTTAATTTTCGAACCCTAAAAACTGTCTAAATTATTATTAGAACTTAATCCTTACCAAATCAGTGCCTAGAATTTTAAATATGAATAACGGCTCAAAATATAAAATGAAAAGTAGGTGTATGTCAGTATCGCCCTTAACAAAGGGTTTAGTATTATAAGCCGTGGAAATTAAGCTTAAAAGCTTGGGATTGTCATAACTTTTGTTTTCTTCAACCTTGTATGCCGTGTGGTGTCGGCCGAGTAGAATAGCACCACCCCCTTTCTTCCCGTGGAGGGTCATAAAAGGCGACCGAGAGATAAACCTGGCCCAAAATCATCAGGGTCCTGGAGAAGAAAAACTTCATTTGAAACCCGGAATGGGGTCTCCGTCAATGTCCAGCAGTGGACTATGATAGGCTGAAATGATGATGATGATATGAAAACTAGCAATACCCGTGCGAATAATTCGCACTAAATAAGTTTAAAAAAATTACCGACCGTCAATCATGTTGACGTTGTTTCAAAATTAAAGCCGTCATATATAAAATTTTAATAATTAATTAATTCACAAAAAAGAGATAATATGATACTACATTTGTATTTTTGTGTTACATACGTTTTAATGGTAAAGTCTTTTTATAGTTAAGAACAATATATGGGGTGAAGACGAATTTTCAAAAACTTTCATGATGTCATGAAAACACTGCGCCAAAAATTTAATACTGGTGATAAATATGAAATATATGAAATGACGATATATAATATGAAATGATGAAACCAAATATGCAACTGAATTACAGTAGCAGTTATAAAGATGTTTGTTGACATTGTTAAATGCTTTATTTGTATAGCGACCCGTCTCGGCTTCGCACGGGTGCAATGCTGATACCAAATATAAAATATATAATATAAAATAAATATTTGCAATGTAAGCGCAAAAAATGTGTTTATTTACGACATCACATTAGAAACCTCTAAGCATCAGTGTTCCTTTACTATATTATGAATGTATTATACATATAAACCTTCCTACGGAATTACTTTATTTACTAAAGAAAACCACATCAAAATATGTTGCGTAGTTTTAAAGATCTAAGCATACAGACAGCGGGAAGCGACTTTGTTTTATACTATGTAATGATTTCACCAATATTGAGTCCCCGGAGACACAATACTCATGAATTTATTTCTGTACAGTATGCTATGCTTATCTTTTCTCGCATGCCTTCATTTAATTTTTTTTTTTAATTTAAATGACTTAATGGGAAAAAAAGAAAATTTATATTTGTGGATGAGGTTTGTTTATCACAGGCAAGTATCGAATCAATGACCTTTGATGCAGATCGCAGGTGCATCAATCAGGTTGATTAAATTGGCTTGCTTAGAGCCAGCTGGCCGTATCTAAATTGCAGCCAAGATATATGGCTCCATAAAATTTTAAACGAAAACAAAGAAAAAATGAGACAGATTTATTTAAAGGTAAGAGTGATTCCGGAAATGGAAAATGTAAAAATAATAATAGCGATGTTCTCATAATGAAAAAATAATAATAGCGATGTTTGCTTAAAACCAGACGTTTATTTATATAATTTTATTTATTTCAAAAGCATACTTACAACATACATATACTTTTTTTTAAATTAAACAATATATAATAACAAAGTATCTGATACGCATGTCATGTACAAGTGTACACTTTGGAATACAATCATTAAAAACACAAAGAATCATAAATAATTAAAATATTTAAATTTTAAATATAACTTCAGTAACACAGTTTACAGTGCAACACTTACAATATTCAAAAAAAAGAAAGAAAGTGATACCCCATCATCATCACAACCAAAATAATTAAAATCAAAAATAAAGAACAATTTATTATCATATACATTAATAAAATTATACAATTGGATAATTTAATCAAAATAACTAAATATTAGAAACAAATTATCATTAATTCAATAATTAAGAATATGGTAACAACAAAAATCAGATCAAGATATACAAAAATTCCAAATAGAAAAAATTAAAATTAAAATTATTGTAAAATAAATTAAATAAATAAAATTAAATAAGGCGTTTCATGTTTGTGTGTTTCAAAATTTATTATCTTGCTTGAAAGTTTTGATTACTCCTTGTATGTGTGAGTCAGTGTGTAGTGGTTCCAATAGTAAACAACTTAATGCTTGTGTTGTAGGTAACAGCCGATTTTTATATTTATGTTTTTTGATAAATATAAAAAAAGAAACATGTGTAAGTATATAAATAGAAAAATTTATCCCAGGTTCAGGCGGGAATCGAAGCCGCAATCCGTGGAGCTGTAAGTAGGGCTACAAACTGCGTACTACAAACTGCGCCAACTTGCTAGTCGATTTTTGTATTATTTTTTTAAAATGTAGTCACGTCTATTACGTTATCTATCATTATGCTACGCTAAAATTTTTAGTAAAAAAAAAAACTCACAATTAATCCACATAAATTAAATATAATTTTATAGATAATTTCATGATTATAGATAATTTGGCTTGCTTTACCGATATCAAGAACTAAAAAGTTATGATTGCTTTTGTTTTAGTAAATTAAATAATAATTAAAATTATATATGATTTAGACGGCTTTAATTTTGAAACAACGTCAACATGGTTGATAAAAGTTTTTACTTATTTAGTGCGAATTATTCGCACGGGTATTCCTAATTTATATTTAATTTACCTGATGATTCAAAGTAAAATTCGATTTATTCGACTCGAAATTAGGTTTATTTCTTTTTGTTAGATGTACTTGATTTGTGGTGTAAGTTATTGGTCTGTTCTTGCCTTTTTTGTTCTGAATCGTTCGTGATCTGAAATTTTATAAGGGAGTCGATTGTGTGATTTTTCATATAAACAGGTCTTATTTCTTAAGTAATAGATATATAAAGATGAAGTTTTTGCGCGTGGCTTTTCTCGCAAAAGTGGCTTAAACAGGAAAACAGCTAATATATAGAAAATTCTTTTAGAAATTTTCGTTTCATAAAATCAGAATTTTATGCTACAAATAATATACACAAAAGTTATGATTTTATCATAATTAAGTTAACAGCTATTATATCAAATTAGTTTATGAGAAAAATGAGAACGGGTAATCGTATCATAGAACTACTACATTCTTCCTTCATTGTCGGATAAACAAACCCTCTAAAAGTATTCATCATAATTTATGATATAAGCCACTTTGAGTTATTAATGAATACACTTCGGCGTTCCCGTCAGAAAATTTGGTAATTAAAATTTTACGCTATAAATTAAAAGTTGATGAGTCTTACGTTATAATACGTATACACACGTGGGGATGCTCGATAAATTTAACAATGTGGATTAAGCCTTTATTCACGTCACATTGCACTGCAGTCAGTGGACTGTAATGCATTATTACAAACTGAAAAATTCTAGTACTGGGAAAAATCCTTTTTTCTTTGTATAGAAAAAAATGCTTAATCCGTCACGTAAATCCATGATGAATCCCGAATATACGTACATATCTTAGAAATTCTTTTTTAATAAGGAGAATTTTGAATGAAACTAATTTAACATGTCATAACAATGCGTTGCTAGGCTGAATTAAAACTCGTACCTTATCCATAATCCGAATGTGCACTGAGCGATCTCATCTCTGCAACATTAGTGTAGAAATATGTATTATGGATTAATTTTAAGCTTTAATGAAGTGTTAATTATTTTGGACCATTTCGTTGAAAGATATTTTATGTTAAAACTAGCTGACCCGGCGAACTTCGTATTGCCTAACAGTCGATTCTTTAATTTTATTAATTTTTTTTTTAGAATTTTTCTCTCCGTAAGAACCATCCTCTTACTTTAAGGAATATTTTAAAAAAAGATTTAGCGAAATCGGTCCAACCGTTCTCGAGTTTTGCGCTTAGCAACACATTCAGCGACTCATTTTTATATTATAAGAAATATCAACTACAGTTGAAGTTACTTGAACTCCTATTTTTATAAAGATAGCATGAAGTAAATATTTGATATGAAAAAACTGACAAGATACGTGAATATAAATATGAAATTAGTGTTGAGTAATGACGCTGTCGGTATTGACGTCTTCCATTTTTGACACGGTATCTATTTGATTTTTATATATAATAAGGTATCGTATTTAGACGAATTCATGCTCAAATTACGTAAAACGGTTGCAACGATATTTTTTTAATTAATGTTATTTTATGTTAACTTATAAGAATTAATTTATATAATGAACCATGAGAATAGAATTGAATCAAACTCAACAAGTTATTTAGAAGTTCAGGAAGAGATCTTGAAATAAAATATGAATGTATTAAAAATATTAATTTAATTGCATTTTAATTTATTTATATATTATTACTTGTATTTTATTAAAACTAATAACTAAATTAGTTCTCATCCTCACTATCAAATATATCGTTTGGACGGCTTGCCTGGTGTTTCGTCACCGTTGTACAAGTTTAGCCGAGCTACCGCAGGAGTTTGAGGCATTGTATGTGGTGTTGCTTCATACCTTAGTTAATCGTGCAGTTCGGAAACGACCGAGTTATAACACTATTATTATCTATTATATCTATTACATTGCCGTAAAATTATTATTTAAAATTATATACTATTACTCAAATTAATTATTAAGTTTACAAACGTAATCGATTGTTTCGTGCAGAAATTTTATTTGTACTTTACTTACTTTTTTTACTTTACGTACTTTTGATACTATCAACCTAGATTGAGTTATAACTTCGTGATTTTCGTTTCATATTGTTTAGACTTTATTTCGATTCAGCCTTTTAATAATAATAATAATAATAATAATAACAACTTTATTTGCAATATTTTTTATATTGAATTTGTTAAAATTTTGTACGTAATCAACAACGCTGCATTGCAGGTTGGATATATTCTTTAATATGAGTAACGATCGGTACTCTTCGGGGTACGATATTCTCAAAATACTGGCACCCTGACCGGAAACAAAGCCTTGTACAAATACAAATATCCATTTTACGCGGAAATCGAATCCGAAACTGCCGGCGTTTAGGTGCCGCGCACGCACATGCACCGCTATACTAGAGCAATGTTTTATATGTTAGCTATTTCCGCGACTTCATCCGCGTTGAATTTAACAAAAAATTATTGTTCCGTTCGAACAGTTATAATAAATTTCTAAAATAAAAGTAGAGTAAGTTACTCCTTACTATATCAGCTATCTACCAGTGAAAGTCCTGTCAAAATTGGTCCAGCCGTATCAGAGATTAGCCAGAAAAAACAGACAGACAGATAAATATTGTAAAAAAAATATTTTGTATAGGTATCGTGTATACATCTAAATGCATTTAGTAGCGGTTATTTCAATATTACAAACAGACAATCCAATTTTATTTATTTGTATAGATTGTTTACATGTAAGCAAATTAAAATTATATTTGTATGTGTGACAAAGTGTGACAAATGCTTTTGATGAAAATTGATACCTTTATCCAATTTTCTCTATCAAAAACAATTAAAGATGATACGACGTCATTTGCATATATATTGCTTTTACGCTGTAGACGCTTGTTAGAACATTTTTGTCAAAAGACGTGAATATGGAACGCGCCCCAGTTTTCACTAAACTGGTCCATTTCAAACGTTTACTGTTATAAGAGGTTTTATTTATGTGACTTGTGAATATCTTTGGTCGATATGTAGACAACAAATACTTTTAAAGAATTAATAATATTAATTATAAACGAAATAATTTTAAAATGAAAACTGATTAGATTATATTATTAAGAATATTTTAGTATCGTAAAGATAAAACTAATAATAATATTATTGAAGCCCACTTAAATAAAGATTTTTTAAAAATTTTGTTTTTAAAATAATAATAATATTTATTTATTTCAGATTTACATCCATTAAATTGTTAGTAACATATGAAAACTTAGAAACTAATTCTAGTACGATACACTGTAACACAATCTGGTTTTATATGAATGCTATAATTAAAATAAACATACCAGGATTTGGTTAATAACTATCACAAGGAACAGACACCAATGGAAACGTAAAATCATCAAAGTGTTCACATATTGTAGTTTGCTAAACATTACTGTAATCTGAAAAACCACTTTTCTGGAATATGAGCAAAGATCATCTAAAAACCCGATTTTGGTTTAAAATTTCTATTATACACATAGCTAGTACAATTTCCCGTTGCAATTGTGCGTATAATATAACTGGCAAGCGAGTTCGCTGCCAATCTGTCCTATCGCTTGTCTTGATCGCTTATTTGCCTCTTGATTGCACTGTACGGGTTTTCTGTTTCCTTCTACCAAGTCCACTGAAATATATACGCTTCAGTCTGTAATATCCCACTACTGGGCATAGGCCTGGCCGCTGCTCCAATGCGGGTTGGCGGATATATTCCCTACTATGAGTAACGATCGCTGTCAGGTGTACATGATAACAACCGGGACCAACGGCTTAACGTGCTCTCCAAGGCACGGTGGGGTGACCCACAAGGACTGCACAAACACCCAGACCACGGCAAATACCTGTATGACCAATACAAATGTTTGTCATGTGCGGGATCGAACCCCACTGAAATATATGTCTGTATGTTTTATCTTCTACTTTTGTTTCGTTTCTATTATCAATATCTGACATGCGTCTCGATCACTCGCTTCGGTTATTTGTATTTGAGACACGTGTCCGTCGTCCTTCAACCGAGTTGGTTCGACGTCTTTCCAGTAATTGATTTCTATTACTTAATTGTCTACGATAACTTATCTTAGCTATCCATGTGGCAGCCATTTTTTGTCCTATTTGTCTAGGGCGTTAGCATGCTATTCGCTTGATTGCCATCTCTTTTATACTTTCAAATGAAAGTTCCTTCATCGTGAGACATAAGCTTTGTTTAAGAGAATAATAGGAATATTAATATTACTTCGAAGAAACGTTTTAGTTACTTAAAATACTAAAAAAACGAATATATCCTTATGAATGTTTCATGATTTCATATTCACTACTAATTAATGCGATCCCCAGACAATGTAAAAACAAATTTGGTTTCTCATTGCAATGCAATATTCAGAACGATAGACGTTCAAGAGATAGCTTTATTCAGACTTTTGAACTGTATTACATAGATCTTATTTTCAATTAAATCCTATGGATGTTTTTACTTTTTAATTGTTATACAAATTAAATTCAAAGACTTTGTCGATTCTTTGCGTTATTGTCGTAAATATATTTTTACTTTATATTTAGAAAGTACAAGCCGTGTTATTACTACTGAGATAAACAAGGTATACATGAAATATTTTGACGACGATGATGATGATAATGATCTATTTTCGCTGACCGCTGAGTAATAGGCCTCTAAAATGAGGGTTTGGACTGTAAAATCTCACGAACTATAGAAAAAAATGTATGTGTCGGTCCTTTAAATCTCAGTTCAACCTTAAGTAGAAACCACCCACGTTTTGGGAGGTAATAAAAGTGCGAAACGGATTTTTTTTTTAATATAAAACTAGGTCGACAAACAAGCGTACAGCTCACCTGATGGTAAGCGATTACCGTAGGAGTATCGTAAGCGCATTGTCGACCCCCAATACCCCACCACCCCGGAGCTCGCGTCACCTTACGCGTGTTGTATTCCTAATTTAGCTGTGATCTTCTGTGAGGTCGATGTACTTCCCCAGTTGGGATTGTTCAATTATTAAAATTCTAACATGAAAATTGAACGAATGTTAATAATATATTGTGTTTGTATGGTCTATGGAATCAGAGACTAAAATGTTGAGCGGCCTGTTATCTCTAGCAACACTAACATCCTCTTCTGGCCTAGACGTCGAACCTAATGTGTGCGCTCTATAACTAATTAAAATTATTTAATATAAAAAAGTGTTTTTTTTTATGGTTTCCTATACCAGGGATGCTCCAGATTTTGAAGAGGATATATCCGGCGGATCCCTGTCTCAGTTACGTCTCTTTACAGGTTTGACAGCTTTAATTAAGTTTTTAGATTAAGAACGCTGATTAAATAAATTTTAATTAATATTAAATAAAATTAAACTTAGTAAAAAATCCGGTGAAAGATTAATAGCTTGTCAATGCGTCGCTGTCAGATTACCGGTAAAAAGTTTCTTTCATTTGCTTAGACTCGCTGTGTAGAGCGATAATTTTGCCAATTATACATGTAGAAAAAAATTTATTCCACTAATTTTCTCATAAGGAAATTATTGTAAGAAATACCTTTTCTTTCCTTAATAATGTCACAATGTGTCAGAATATTAAAAAAAAAGCGATAAGTAAAGAATATGAAAAATGAACAATTTTTTTTAAATCTATGTTCATATGTTGTATTTGTGTAATGTATGTTTGTAACTACGACGACACATTGGTACAAAGTACAAAACATTGGTTCGTGGCTATTGGCACCGGCGGTTGCGAGTTGGATCCTTCACATGCCAAACATTTGTATTGGCCATCAAGATGTTTGCCGTGATCTGGGCACGTGCGTTTGTGTATTTTGTGGGTTTCAAGACCCCCAATACAGGAGCAAATCCTTATAGAGGCCGATGATTGTGAAGCGTTTATCTTCTTATAATATAAAAATGAATCGCTGAATGTGTTGCTAAGCGCAAAACTCGAGAACGGTTGGACCGATTTCGCTAATTCTTTTTTTAAAATATTCCTTGAAGTACGAGGATGGTTCTTACGGAGAGAAAAATTCTAAAAAAAAAATTTTAAATTTCCTGAAAAAGTCTAAAAACAACACATTTCTATACTCACATACAAAAGATTTGTGATAATACTTAAAAGTCAATTTGAACTTTAATACCTTACGATAAAGTTTGTGTTAGGCGATACGAAGTTCACCGGGTCAGCTAGTTATTAATTAAATTTATTTAAACGGTTTGATCCGTAATATTACATTCTGTGTATAATTTTAACTAAACTGATCTTTTGAAAATATTACTGAAATGTTCTCAGATATTACGTGCTACGTATAAGTAGACTTGAATGAGGAAATCCGTTGATATTCGAAATTTAAAAATTCGTTCGAAACTTTATTGTTACCAATAAACTAGTATTTATATATATCGATTTACAATTTAATCATTGTCATAATCTAAGGATAGGGTAGCATTGTAAGCTATTTGCTATCCAACTATCGTCGGCCATTCCATTTACCTTCAAAGCTGAGGATGGGTAATAATTAAGTGACCTTAATGACTATCAGCGGATTTGGTTAGATCAACGGCTTAAGTACATGTTTGGTTGCAAGCCTTGTGTGAATGGTAAAGTATATCTGTGTTAGATTTGGTTACAAGAACTTGATTACTGACTTGCGAAATTAGAAAAATAGATAGATTTAGATATATAAGAGAAAGGAGGAGATAAGCAAAGATTGAAGAATAAACTAGTAGAAGGATGAAGTGAAATTTCGAAACAAGTATCTTATTGGAGCGAAAAATAGAAGTGGCGTACGTTACATATCATACTCACGTGACGAAATTGGCACTACAGTGCAATTTATATGAGATGTTTAATTTGATAGAGGAAAGCGTAATATTCAAGAGACATAAAGAAGATACGCACCATTTACTTAAGTTATTTATAATTTAAGTATATGATTTGGTCTATAGATAAAATAATAAAATAAATAATAAATATAAATAAATATCATATAATATAACACACGGACGTCTGTTCCTATGGTAAGCAATTTAATGCTTGTGTTACAGGTAACAGCCGACTGTTATTACTATATTTTTTTTCATAAACATACATAGAAATAATACATATATAAATATATAAACAAATATTATATTACACCCAGACTCAGGTGGGAATCGAAACCGGATCCCGCTGAATAGAAAGCAGGGCCACTACAAGCTGTGCCAACGGCCTAGTCTATAGATAAAATATTCTTAAAACCTTATTTAAACATCAGTATGGAGCTGTTTATGTGATATTGATTTATAAAACGAAACAAGGAACACGTTTCGACTTCTCTGGTGATAAAGGCTATTTTATTGTAGTTTTATTAAGTTTCAAATTAACTACACGTAAAACTTCTCTTATCAACTCTGATTTTATCGAGACATGCGCAAACATCAGAAATACTTTAAAATCATATAAAAGACTTAACCAATTAAGTTTGAGTCTGATAAAACCTTTAACTTGGCTTTCTTTATGATGCTTCAAGTTATATGACTCTGTCGCGCCGTCTGAAATAAATGTTTATAGATGTTTGTCGTTTTGAGAGATCCGTATATTCCACGTAAAATCGAAACTTTGATTAAATATTATGTATTTGTCGATACAGACAGAGCTGCAGGCCTCTCTGTACAGGTGTGAGTTTTAAGTAAATAATTTAAATATAACATTTTTTCAGGAAAAATTAAAAAAAAAGTCACCATATTAAAATACCGGAGTAGCAAATCAGAATGTTAAACTATATTATTTGTTATCCGTCTTAACGAGAATATAAATAATTTTTATTTATTCAAAATTTTAAATGATATAATTATTGATAATTATTACGTAATAAATGTAGTCATGCTTTTTTATCTTCTACGCTATTAATAATGTCTGTATATTTTGTACTTCTAATCTAATAATAATAAAAAAATAATAATCTTCATGCTGCCCCACTACGAACAATGGATATTTCGACTCTTCCAGAACAGCCAGTGTTCCTAAAATATTTCCCTCCATTGTCGAGATGAATTTAAAGCCATATTCACAAATTCATACTTTATCGATACCGGCACGGAATGCTAATCGCATTGGATCTAAGTAACCGACTTAAAAAAAGGAGAGAGTTTTCAATTTAACTGTATTTTTTAAATGTATTTTACCTCAGTGCTTTTGACGAGATGGACAGGTTTCGATGGTTTTTTTTTTAAATCGAAAGGTGACGCGTGTATTGTAGTTCCCCTTATTTGAGAACTAACAAGTACTTTTTGATTAATCGCTAATAATGCGTATTTATTTGACAATTTTTCGATGACCTATGTTGTATTACTTGTCGATGTCATTGAAGTTGGTTTTTTTCATTGGCTAGCACACACAATTATTGAATTTATAGATCACAGAAAAAGATAGGAGTGATCCTTGAGTAACATGTAAAATAAATAGCATATAGATTATTTTTTTGTATTAATAACCATATTATGTGTAAATATGTCTAAAAGAATAGTTTCTTTAACTTTAATTATACTCTTATTTTATTTATTACTAGTTGTGCCCGCGACTTCATCCGCGTGGAATTTAACAAAATAATTATTGTTTAGTTCGCAGTTATAAAATAAAAAAAAATCTATAGTAAAAGTAGTCCAAGTTACTCCACACCTCAGCTATCTGCCAGTGTCCTGCCAAGTTATGTCAAAATTGGTCCAGGTGTTTAAGAGATAAGCTGAAAAAATATTTAAGTATATGTAGCGTGTACACATAAATATGAATTTAGGAAAAAGAATATTACAAGCAAACACTCCAATTTTATTTATTTGTATAGATAAAAAGATATATTCAGAATATCGCAATAATCTATTTACTATACGAAACCCGTACAGTGTAAGACAATTGCTCTTGTCCGATTTACTTTTTGAAATTCATCAATGTGATAGTTTGTCTCGGACGAATATAAAAACCAGCCGAATAACATTATATTTTCCAATTGGAAATAAAATTACAGAGTATTGTTTGAAATCTGTCGACGTTGTAAAAATATCTGTCGCATTCATAATTTGCCTAATGATAAGAAAAATAAAATTATCAATACACGTTTCTGTACTCATTGGTTGTAAATATTATTGACATACTTTGGCCTGTATACGTGAAACAAAATGTTATTCACTAATTAATTAGTTTAATATTACAGTTGTGATACGAACAGTATTTTTAGAATTTGATCAAAGCTAACATTATCTGATATTCTTTCACAAACATTGTTAATTATATTTTGTGCTTACAAAAATATCATATTATTATTTTCAATATATGGTTACATGTCGATACAAACATTATACACTAATATTAAACTCATCTCTTGAAATATCGTAAATTTGATGGTTATACGGTACGCTACGCTTTAGCCTGTAATATCCCAATGCTGGGTTTGGCCTCTTTCCCCATGTAAGAGGCACGGTGGGGAGACCCACAAAACTTTCCGCGGTGGAATCGCGGGGACGCGGTTGCACTTCCTCGATACATGCATGCATGCATCATGTTCAGCATGAGATGTCTGAGTTCCCCAGCAGTGGCTAGAAGCTTCGGGGCTAGCCGCCGGAAGTACTCGTCGAACTTCCATCGACTGTCGAGAACGATTCCCAGCGACTTCATCGTCGACCCAACGGTGATAGAATTACCTCCGATTACTATTAGATTAGACGTTCCGGATCGTGGAGCGCCTCTGTTCCCGTGGAAGGGTAGGACCTCCGTTTTCTCTTACGCTACGTCCAACCCGAGTGCCCAAATTCTGGCCACTACTTGAGCCACACCAGCCGTGGCAAGGCGGCCCGCTTCGCGATTGTCGTCAGCACGAATAGTTACAAGAATGTTGTCTTGTCATCTGCGTAGCAAGTTCCACAGGAGCGACCCGAGAACCGAACCCTGTGGAATACCGCAAGACATCGAACGCCTTGCCCATCCGCCGGTGGTTGGGAACTCAACGGCCCTTCCTACAAAGTAGTCAGCAACAAGCAATTGAAGGTACCGCGGAATGCCGTGGTATCTCAACGCGACCTTCACTATCTCCCAAGGCAAAGAGTTGAATGCATTTGAGAAAAATTTAAAAATTTACATTTAGGTATTTTTAATTAAAATGTACCTACATCTAAATCTGTAAATAAATATATGACTAATCTATAGCAAAAACCTCATAGGTTAGTCAACTGAAACTGTATACAAACGTTCCATTGCTGGAAAATAGGTTTCTAGTATAGCTTAGATCTTATTCTGCCTCGTAGGATCAATATGGGATGGTACTTACGAAAATCGAGAAGAAAACCGTACACGCAAATTCGTTCGACTTACAAATTTCAATATAATTATGAGAAACCGCGAGTAACATAGAATACATTTGAATTTCAATACTAGAATTTTTTCTTTTATGTTATATTTTCATCATTTCAATATTATTAAATGTGGTTTCGCCTTTCACTTTATTAAATCCATTAATACAAAGCGAGAACAAAGGAAAACTCTCGAGACTTTTAAGATGACAGTCTAATTGTTCTCGAGTCTTCGTAAATATTGAGGTATTAAAATAGATTTGTAAATTAACATAGTCAATAGCGGTTGTTGAATCTGAATGAGGCTAACGTACAAAGCTTCTCACTTCTTGGAACTTCTCGCATCAAAATGCTTTACTCAGCAATTGGAAACGCACGGGTTGATTTTTTTTTATACCTGTTATATTATAGTAACTTATTATATATTATTATTCATTGTATGACGACACGTTGGCGTAGCGGTCACACCATTGGCTGTTGCGCTAGCGGTTCGATTCCTGCTCGTGATAAACATTACAATATATATGTTTATCGTGGTCTGGGCGTTGTGTTTAGGTAGTCGCAAACGAAAAACAAGATCAACTTTAATTACATCGAAAAGTAATACAATAGTAATAATAATACACTTTATTGTACGCCAAAAACAGAAATTATACATAGCAAAGAAAGAAAAATTTTAACAATATATTCATTAGGTACAAAGGGCGGCCTTATCGCTAAAAAGCGATCACTCCCAGACAACGTAGGTAGATGAAAAAATGATCAAGTAAATATGCTTTATCAAATATTACTCAAAAAGTAGCCATCTAGTCTTGATAAAATTTAAATGGGTCCACAAAACAAGCATCAGATTTTTATTCAAGTAAAAATCATCAAAATCGGTACATCCAGTAAAAAGTAATGCGGTATAATAATACAATGAAGATCGACGAAAAAATAGTCAAGTAATTAATTATGATTGTTAGTGAAAACTCAAAAAAAAAAAGTCAAAACTCAATTAAATATAATCGGACCACTTGACACGCACCACCTTTTCATTATAAAAAATCATCGAAATCGGTCCGCCCAGTAAAATGTTCTAAGGTGATCCCTACGCATCCTTTTTGTTTTCATTACGGTTTGCGGATAACATTGTCTAACGTATAATGGTATTCAATAGGTAATGTAAACTTTATCAACATAAAATTCCATCTCATCTCATGGATCTACCGATACTGTGATTTTAAAAGTTACAGTTTTGTAGTTGAGGCGTAGCACGCTCAAGGGTCCATCCTGGGTCAAATCCTATCAGTAATAAATGTAGGGAATCATTTTTATTAGAAACTTTATTATTAACAGTTCTTATTGATTTTGTTAAAGTGATTAGGCACATTCAGTTGTAGCATTGTCTTTTCATATATACATAATTGCTATACGCATTTGCTGCTTCTTGTGCCTATCTTAAATTAATTAAAAATAATTACATTAATATTTATTTGAGAGATAGCATTGGTGTCACTGTGAATTTTATTTATTTATATTTCAATTTATCTCACTGAAAAGCGTTTAAAAGATACTCATAAAATTTTAATCAATTTCTCAGTATTTTATAATAAAACAGTGACAGATCAAGAGTCGGAACTTCTTAAAATCAACAGTACCACAAGAGAAATAAAAAGATATAAGTAAATGGAGAGATATGAAAAAAATTGTTATTCAATCTTTACCAAAAAAATTATATGGCGTAGCTTTCATATAATTTAATCAAAATATGAATGCTTTTCTTACAATGACAAAAAATGAGCTATTTTTCGAGTATAGCTTAAGGAAAACTTTGAGTTAATTTTATTCGGTCTCCATTAAATGTTTTTCATGATTGAAGAAATGAAATGCCTAATTTTAATTTTGCTGTACGTGCAAAATTTCCAAAATGTTGTTGACACTGCAATGTGTCACTGTCTGTATTAAAACTATGTTGATGACGTTGTTGTGACTTTCAGATATTTAAATACAATAACAATATACCTAGCAAATTTACTGTCTGATAATTACAGATCACAAGGATTTAAGAAAGATCAGAATAATTAATAGCGGTGAAGTGTTTTTCCATTTTTAACCGACTTCAAAAAAGGAGGAAGTTAATCAATTTGACCGTATATATATTTTTTCATGTTTGTTCGGGGATAAATTCTTCGTCTATGAACTGATTTTAATAATTCGTTTTTTTTTGGAAAGGAGATATCCCAAATGTGGTACCGTGATAAGAAAACCAGGATCTGATGATGAAATCCCAAAGAAATTGAGGGAAACCGTCGATAATCATAGTGACAGCTAGTACGTTTAATTTTTTTCGTCTACTTACGTTGTATTACTCGTTCATGTAATTGAAGTTGGTTTTTTTCGTTTGCGAGCAAACACAATTATAAAAGGAATCGTTGTTCCCATGCAAATTTATGTTTACGTGAGCTAACCCAGAACATTAAACATCAAATTACAGAGGATAATTATTTCTCGTATATCGAACTTTGCGATTACCCGAGGAAAATTGGAATTACAAACGTTGAAAATGTATAAAAGGGTAAGAGGGAAATTTATTTACAATTCCTCGAAAAACCACCACTCCTTCGAGTTGTGTATTTACCAAAAGAAATTTTCGTGTATTTCGTCCCGTAAAAAAACAAATTCGGTATTAAGATTTCTATTATGCGTCTTTGATAAGCGACTTATATAAGAAAATGACATTCTAAATAATTATTGCTTTTCTAAAGGTGTCGGAGATCATAGGATTGATACTTTGTGATCGCATAAAACTATAAACATGTGTAGTCAAACAAACTAGTTTTGATGATGATGATGTTTACTTTAAAAATATATATTTTCAAAACATTTTTCTCAAAGATTTATTATATAAAATTTCAGGCTATATGGTAATTAAAAATAAATTATCATATTAATATAATACAAAAAAATGTGTATTCCGCTCGGTGTAACAATCGCTCTAGTATTCGCCTCCTGGTGCGAGTATTAGCCTAAAACACCGACGGTTTGCGGGTTCGATTCCCGCCCGAGATGGATATTTGTAATTGTACAAATAAAACAACACAGTCATTTGAGAAATAACCACATTTAAATGACAGATTTAGTTACAGTCTAGTTTGTAGGTGGCAGACCTGGTCAGTCAGTCAGATTTTGTAAATCGTATAACCAATGCGTGAGAGAAATTAAACGGAGAAAAAAGAAAAAAAAAAGATAATTGTGAAAGAAATTCGTAGTTAAACTATGTCATTTTGTGTAATGTATTGTTTAAGTCTCCATTTGCTAATAGTGATCGAGTCTGCGACCTTTACATGAGCTGTTGCATTATGTCTAGTGATCTTCACTATGAACTGTCAGTTGAGATACGCAATAAGTCTGCTTGCATGTTATTGAATAGCTATGCACCTTCAAATGTTATTGCTCATTCTCCATAATTGGTTCTAGTTTTAGGTGTGACTAGCTCATTGCGTCGTCTGAGTGAGTATCTTAGCATTTTGTTACGTCTAATAAATTTAATTCGAGTGTGTATTGTTTGAATTTGAATTCTATAATCAACACAAGAGTATTGAAATAATATAATTGGTAGATATTAAATATCTTCATGAGAATTATTATGAAAGTTAGAATGAAAAGGCACTTAAAATATTTAAACTGTCCCTCTTTCAAGCTACTGCACTCATAGCACTTTTCACGCACTTTGACTGAATAACTTATTTTTTTTAAACTAAATAGATTTGAATAGAATATAAAAATTACCGTCACGTCATAAATGACATGTCTCGCTAACTAACTATTGATGGTACATTAGATTGAATAACCAGTCTTTTAAAAGCATTTACAATCTGCTCTACGTGATCATGCCATTAAAGCTGATATTTTACGAAAGTACTCTTTTCAAATTATAATTATGTAGATATTTAAATGTTGTCAATTCTAGGGTACTATCAAACTATTTATAAATAATTATGATAATTTGTATAAAAGAAAACAGACAATTCTATTAATTTTATTGTTCGTATACAAATAATTTCTGAAATATTTTATTTTGATTAAAAATACATCCATGTTGATCGTTCTGGTGAATAGATTCGTGTAGGCTGATCGGTTGTATTTATACAATTTTTCGAGGTCTCGATGTCTCCTTGCAGGTTAAAAAAACAGGTCTATATCCACTCATGGGATGATACTGGCTGAATTTCAAAGCCAGCAGTTGCATGGTTATCCCGCCATCGGTCTCATAGGGGTGGCCTATATTCTTAATGTCGTAACTACAGAGCAACTGACTGAAAAAATCAATTAAATTCATGATATATTGTTAGTTAAATTGGAACGCAACCATTTTTAGTTCTATATTTTGCCATAAGGTGGCGCAATGTATCGTCTTTCCGTGTCCTAATCTCTCTGTCCTTTCCATTGTTTGCCGCTCGCTGTGTAACCGCCATTGTACATTCATTAAAGAAGTTTATTATAAATTAGTGCTTTCATTACTACAACCACGCAATTTCCCTACATGGTAGCAGAGCGTGGTTACGTGTAGTACAGTAAGAAGTATTAATCAGTATAATAAAACTTCAGTTGGCGAAGTATCTGTATTGAGGTTATAATCATCGCGTGCTTCGGGTACGTAGTTTATATTTAAAACGTACAAAATGACAACATCATCGAATGTCTTCAACATTGAAAAGCTTGTTGGAAGAGATAACTTTTCAACCTGGAAGTTTAGTATGAAGACATATCTGGAGCACGAGAACTTGTGGTGTTGTGTAGATAACCCTGATGACAAGCCAGTTGATAGTATGAAAGATATTAAAGCAAAGGCGAAATTGATTTTGTTTTTAGATCCTCAGAACTATGTTCATGTTCAAGAATGCACAACAGCTAAGCAAGTGTGGGAGTGTTTGCAGAGAGCCTTCGACGACAGCGGACTTACAAGAAGAGTCGGTTTACTTAAAGATTTAATAAACACTACACTAGAATCTAGCAACAGTATAGAGGACTATGTCAGTAGGATAATGATCACAGCCCACAAATTGCGTAATATTGGTTTTGATGTCAATGACGAGTGGCTCGGCACCCTAATGCAGGCTGGCCTACCTGATGAGTACAAACCTATGATAATGGGATTAGAAAGTTCAGGAATAAAGATTAGTGCTGACTCTGTTAAGTCTAAACTTATACAAGAAGTAAATATACCAAAGTCAGCTGCGTTCTATACGACTTCAAAGAAATACAACCAGTCCATTAAATCGAAAGGACCGAGGTGTTATAACTGTAATAAGAGTGGTCACTTCGCCAAGTTCTGCAATTTACCAAAGAGAGGATCAAGTAAGGAAGAACGCAGTTTTGTCGCAGCCTTTTTGGCATATGTTAAACAGTATAATATTGATGATTGGTTTGTAGACTCTGGTGCATCGATGCATATGACAGGCAGAGACGATTGGATGTACAATGTCTGTGAACCACCCGTAAAGTCTATTACAGTTGCTAACAGAGAACCATTAGATGTAAAAGGAGTCGGATGTGTGGATATACAAATAAGTCAACAAGATAAAATACAAATTAAAAACGTTCTATTTGTTCCGGGGTTGGCAGCAAATCTCTTGTCTGTAAGCACAATTGTAAAAAATGGATATAATGTGTTATTCAACAACCAAGGATGTGAAATTCAAAGTATCAATGGAGATTTAATATGTACTGCATCATTGAACAACAATTTATATGTTATGAACATAAATAAAGAAATGGCACATTTAACTTCAAGTGGTGATGGCAATGCTTATTTGTGGCATCTAAGGATGGGCCATCTAAATTACTTAGATATTAGGAGGCTGCCAGAGTGTTGTGAGGGTGTGAATCTAACCCTGGATAAGGGTAATGTTGACACCTGCACCCATTGCCTGGAAGGTAAGCAAACCCGATTACCGTTCAAAAATGTTGGATCTAGAGCATTAAAACCTTTAGAACTTATACATTCTGACCTGTGTGGCCCTATGGAGAGTAAGTCTCATGGAGGTATGAAGTACTTCATTACTTTCACCGATGACTTCACTAGAATGACACATTTATATTTTTTGAAAGATAAAATGAATATTCTAGAAGTTTTTAAAGATTTTAAATCAAAAGTTGAAAATGAGTTGAATCTTAAGATTAAAAAAATTCGTACTGATAATGGAAAAGAGTATTGCAATTTTAACTTAAATAATTTTTTATCTTTACATGGTATCATACATCAAACATCAACTCCATACACACCAGAGCACAACGGACTGGCTGAAAGAATGAACAGGACTCTCGTGGAATGTGCAAGGAGCATGTTATTCTATGCAAACCTGGAGAAGAGTTACTGGGCTGAAGCGGTAGCGACTGCGGCATACATTATGAATCGATGTCCCAAAAAGTCACTCAATGGAAAGACTCCATATGAGCTGTGGAAAGGTAAGAAACCCAATTTGTTACACATGAGAATATTTGGATCCGTTGCTATGGTTCACATACCAAAAGAAAAACGCCAAAAGTGGGACAAAAAGTCTATGAAAATGATACTTGTAGGATATTGCGATAACTCGAAGGGATATAGATTGATGGATCCGAGAACAAATAGAGTAATGATAAGCAGAGATGTTACTTTTATAGAGAATTTTAAAGAAAATGCTGCAGTAACCATACCTAGTGTAAATGTTTCAGATAAGGAGAACCAGACAGAGTCAACCAATTCTGTTCTATCAGAAAAAGAGAAATCAGACAGCTTATGTACCAGTCAAAAACAGGAATTTTCTATTGAGGAGGAGCTAAAGGATACACAGGAAGGTGACAGTGAAGACTTAAGTGAATATGAGACTGATGTTGGGGAGCATGATGAAACATACTATCCTCCACGTTCAGTAATCGGACAAGATTACACTAGCGGTATAACATTAAGGTCAAAGATAAAACAAAAAGGGAAAGACACGGGTTTTTTGTGTCTGTTTACAGATCTCGCAGATCCACAGACCGTTGAGGAGGCTTTGTCATCATCACAAGCTACGGAATGGCGGCAAGCAATGGATCAGGAATACAATTCCTTGATGAAAAATAAAACCTGGAGTCTGACAGACCTTCCATTGGGTAAAAAGGCTCTGCCGTGTAAGTGGGTCTTCAAGACAAAAACTGATCAGAATGGAAATGTTATTCGTTACAAGGCCAGACTCGTAATAAAAGGCTATGCGCAGAGAAAAGGTAGAGATTATGAAGAAACATATTCGCCAGTTGTCAGGTACACAACTATTCGTTATCTTTTTGCTTTGGCAGCTAAATATGGTTTACAAATAGATCAAATGGACGCTGTGTCTGCTTTTTTGCAGGGTGAAATTGATAAAGAGATCTATATGCAGCAGCCAGAACAGTATCGACGTGGATCTCAGGTGTGTCTGCTACATAAGTCTTTATATGGCCTTAAACAAGCTAGTAGGCTATGGAATATGAAATTAAATAATGTATTATGTGAGTTGGGAATGCATCAGTCAAAAACAGATTCATGTGTCTATTATAATATAGAAAGTAAAACATTTATAGCTGTCTGGGTTGATGATTTAATTTTATTCACAGCTCAAGAGTCTACAAAAATATTGTTGAAGGAAAAATTACAACATTACTTTGAAATGAAAGATATTGGTCCGGCAAGCGAGTGTGTGGGTCTACATATTACTAGAGATGGGGACAAGGTAATGATAGATCAAGAGAAATATATAAAAGATATATTAGCGAGATTCGGAATGTCAGACTGTAAACCTGTTAAAACACCATTTGAAGTTGGTATGAAATTTGAGAAAGAAAACAAGGATAAGAAAATGATTGAGTTTCCTTATCAACAAGCAATTGGCTCTTTACTCTATGTAGCCCAAGGTACTCGACCTGATATATGCTTTGCAGTAAATACATTGAGCAGATTTAATAATAACCCTAGTAATATTCACTGGACTGCAGTGAAAAGAATATTTCGTTATCTTCAAGGCACAAAAAATTTAAAATTAATTTATAGCAAAGATGGTAACCAAAATGTTACTGGATACTGTGATGCGGACTGGGCTAGCGATGTGTGTGACCGCAAGTCGTGCACAGGTTACGTTTTTATGTTGCAGGGTGGAGCTATTTCCTGGAGGTCACACAAACAACAGACTGTTGCTCTTTCTACGGCAGAAGCGGAGTATATGGCGATGTCTTCTGCGGCGCAAGAGGCGCTGTACTTGCAGCAGTTGCATAACGAACTTGGACAGCAGCAGAATAACCCGCTCATCATTCATTGCGACAATCAGAGTGCTGTAAAATTATCCATTAGTGATGGCTATCTTCCTAGATCTAAGCACATAGACATCCGCTATCATTTCTTGAACGATCATGTTGACAATGGGCTAATAAATTTTTCTTATGTTAAAGGTGAAAATATGCTTGCTGACAATTTAACTAAGGGCACAACTGTAGAAAAACATTTATACTGTATGTCAAAAATGGGGTTGCGTTCCACGGGAGGGTGTTAGTTAAATTGGAACGCAACCATTTTTAGTTCTATATTTTGCCATAAGGTGGCGCAATGTATCGTCTTTCCGTGTCCTAATCTCTCTGTCCTTTCCATTGTTTGCCGCTCGCTGTGTAACCGCCATTGTACATTCATTAAAGAAGTTTATTATAAATTAGTGCTTTCATTACTACAACCACGCAATTTCCCTACATATATGATCGCAATAAAATTTTATGTTTCGCTAATTCAAATAAAGAACTAACAACAAAAAAAACCTAGTACGACAAGTAAAAAGTGTGCAATTTATATACGTCAGAAGTGAAACTTCTGAAAAGTCGTAGAAAGGTAGGTCGTTGCGATTTCTCTATCGAAGATGATTGAAGTTTTTTTTTTTATCGTGACGCTTTTTCCATTTCATCGTGTTTCAAATAGCAACGGTTCTAAAAAAGTTTCACTTCAAAAAAGAGGGTAATATGTACAATCACGGCGAGAAATTTATGGAGTTAGGGGTGGGAGGGAATGTGGGTTTTTCACCCCACCGGAAAACTATTTTCGTGTAAACCCCGTTGTTACAGAGATATCGTGGTTGAAGTTTTGAGGTTCAATTTTTAAATCGGAAAAAATTAACCTACCACCTTTAAGGTTAGAGTAACGCTTGGCTCCGGCGCTGCGGGAAGTGCAGCCCTTCCACCCTTGCATGCGAAAGCACGCTCACACATGCTCCGCTCCTCTACGCATTCGTTCGCGCGCTTTCACACGGCGGGCGAGGGCTGCACTCCCTCCGCGCCTCCGGCTTAAAAATATAACACTCTAGGGGTAGGGCAGACCAAGACCACGTGGACAGTGGGGTGCTCCGATTCGGTTTTGGGTATTTTTCGAATTTCTATACCTATATTCTAGCATGCAATGTTACTAATTTTATTAGAATATTATGTCTGACGCGTTATTTTGTTTAAAAGTGTCTATTTGTCAGTCGTTAAAGGTCAGTTCGTATCATATTTTGATCTTGCAGTGAAAATCGTTTTTACGTAAATTTGTTCGAAAATAACGCGGGATAGTCGCAGTACGGAGCATGAGTACACTTACAGCAGCACCGGAATTAAGGTAGAGTCAAAAATAACAAAAATTTAACCTACGATAAAAAAAATCTACCTGTATTGTACACAGTAGCCAAAAAGAGTTCAACTGTGTACATCAAGAATGATGTAAGCAAAAACTTTAGTAATAAGATAGCGTCTCCATTTATGCCCGCGCGCTTTTGTGGACTCGCGGTTTAATCTTATTACCATGCACACATAGCGTTGTCGATATATTTTAACCCGGATACCATTATTTTTAGTCGTCATGACAGCTAGTGAAAAATATTTCTAAATACTCCCATACGATATTCAACTCTATTTTTAAGTAGGTAGAGTCGTAATAAATTAGCGATATTTGTTACAAGGTCTCAGGTGCTGCCCGAGTAAAAATTGAAGTGTAATATTCCGAATAGCGGATTTAAATACTGTACAAGTTTTGTACTTTTTTCATTCAATACACGACTATAATTTTGTGAAGAATATAGTTTTAGTCACATAACTTCTTCCATTATTGTTATTTTAGTAGATTTGCAATTTGTTTTTTTTTAATGCTCAGTATTTTAACATCAAACTTATTGATTTACGAGTGTATAAAGTTCCAAAAATATTAATGTTGTTAATATAATGTCATTCTTGTACATATATTTCGACATATAAGATGCCTGAGAATAGGCCTTTGCTTAACATTCACACGTTCATTCGTAAATAGCCTGCCAATTTTAGTTGTAATTTATGCCACACAACACGTTTCTTGTCAAATAATTGTTATTACTACAGACGTGGGTATGTTATGTACATTTTGTTTTTTTTTTGTCTTTTTTCCAATAGTAATTTATAAAAGGAAAGGAAAAAAGTTTATAAAAAGAAGAACCATTTATCATCTGGTTGTGAATAAAATATATGGTTTTATCCCAAAGAGTTGCGGTAGATCCAGATAAGCACCACTGACTTTCGAAGTACAAAATTTTGGGTAAATATCATTTCCGTATCCAGCGAAAGGAGAACATTATAACGAAATATCACCATTTTCCTAATGTAGGAAACTAAATGCCCGAGTTATGGATAATTAAAGTAGTTTAAAAAAACTAAAATAACACGCTCTTAATAATCTTAAGAAATAAATAAATCAAACTAAAAAGGAATAATCTTATCAAATTAGTGTATTGTCATCGGTCCTCGATAAGTCAACTAAGTTTAAATAAAATATGAACGTTTGAAGTGAGTAAAAATGAAGTCGAAAGGAATCGGTTACGAACATACAAATTTAGAGGTGAAGTTAATAAAAAACCGGTAAAAAAATAGTAATAAAGTTCATAAATAGATAGAGCCTTAGTAACTATTTTTTTCTCTTCTGGAGGTGTAATTCTTATGAATAATAATGGGAGAAGCATCTTATTAGTGTATATAATTGATACTGTACTTGTATATAATTGACTAGCGACCCGCCCCGGCTTTGCACGGTTGCAAAAACTATCAGTGTTCTTATATTATATTATGCATGTATTATAACATATAAACCTTACTCTTTAATTACTCTATCAATTAAAAAAAAACGCAGCAAAATCCGTTGCGTAGTTTTAAAGATTTAAGCATACATAGGGACAGAGATTTATTTATTTGTGGACACAGTTTTGGTTTATGTATTATGTTTAATTAATTGTATGTGTTTATTTTCAACTGTTTGTGTTCCTTAATAATAAAAAAAGATAAAGCAACATTGTTTTATACTACTCGTATGTAGTGATGATTGAATAGATAGGCCAAAATTATGTTTTTAGAATTTTCATACAATAATATGAACAGAGTTAAATAAAGACACAGTATGTAAAACTATATAAAAAATACAAAAACGATTTTTTTTTTATTATTCCAAAACTTACACTAGTTTACATACACGATAATAAAGGTCAGAACAAAATTTAATAATAAAAAAAACTTTAACATTTATTTTTCATATAATAGAGCGAGTATAATTACGGCAGTTCCCAATTCACTTCATCGTCGTATTTTTCGTGATCGTTGAGCGGTTCCAGTATTGGAGCGCGGGCGAGAAGACCTGGAAAAATGAAACCAATTAGGTATGTTATAAATTAAAGGAAAGTACGTAACACAGTTACTACTATGTAAACTGCCGAAGACGGGCAGCAACGTCTTAGGTGCGACAAAGCCAGCCCTGCGGCACATGAGTTCACCCATTTTTGGCGTGAACTTGTGGAGGCCTATGTCCAGCTGTGGGCTGCAATAGGCTGGAATGATGATGATGATGACGTAACACAATTTTGTTTTAAGTCATTGACGTTTTTGCTACCATCATATTATGAACAGGTATGCACTAGCGATAAACAATTTATTGTAATCAACTAACGACCTTGAGTTAGGGCACAGAAGGAAATATCCTACTCAAAATCTGGAGCAGCCTGACTGAGGAAGTGCCTTGACTTTACAGAATATCACAGCTAAATAATACTGCTTTTAAGCAGTGTGTTTCGGTGGTGAGTAAGGTGATCAAAATTGTCTTGGGGATTCGGCAACGCGCTTGCGATGCATCTCGTATTGCAGGCGTCTATAAGCTGCAAACGCTTACCAATAGGTGAGCCGTACGCTTCTTTGCCGACCTAGATGTATAAAAAAATAGCATTCCAAATACCATATAATACGTGAATTCAATAGATATATGTAGTTAAGGATTTTTTGTACACCTACAAAAAGAGGAATAATTGTACCATATATTTATTTCTGTTGTCTCAAAGGGATTCGGCAGCGTTTTCGACGAAAGCTCGCATACGGCTTGATTTATTTCGACCTTTTTAACAACTGTCGTCATATTTTAACCCATTAACTGAAAAATCTAGCAAATTATAGGCCTAAAACTTTCTCATATATCACTCTGTCTGTTGGTGAAACCACACGAAATCCCTTTCAGGACAGACAGACAAGCAGAAAGACGCGGGGATACATTTTTATAATATACAATGGTTCTTAAAGTAATTTAATAAATTTAAATTATCTGTTAACTTTGTTTGATCATATAAGATTAAAAAAAAACAAGTGTGCTTTAGACCATACGACTGAAGTAAAACTTCTTCAGCAGCAGGCCTGCACAGTGTTTTAGATATACGAAACGCAACTGGCTATGAGAGAAAGAGAGAAAGAAAATGTGTGCTCGCACTTCTCTCTCTTGCTCCGCTTACCTTGCCCGATTACACTTTTCGTCGTTACGAATTAAGCTTGTCTCACTTGTCATGCATTCATTACTTATTATAAAAAAAAACAACCATTCAGAATACATTCCGGGGTGGAACGGTCTTGAAATATACGTAATACACAAGTACAATCACAAATACAACGACAATTATTTGTATAGTCTATTAAAATATGTTTCATGTGCAGCGATCGAACCCGAATCAATCCTCCAAAGCCTCAGGCAATTGCTTAAACGACAGTAGTTACGCGTCACTTAAAAAATATTACGTCATAAAGAAAATATCTCGATATTATTTTATTATGATTCTCAAGTCGTAAGCACGAGTCAAATTACGTGGTTCGTCTAGTCTATTTCAATATAAAAAGAAAATTTTCGTTTGTTATTGTTTATTGCTGGCAAGGCGCTAATCTTAATTCCGATTTAAAAAAATCCTACCTTCTATTAAGACTGTTTATTTTAGAAAATTATGAACTGTAAATATAATGAGGAAAAGAGAAAATGAGAAATAAAAGTCAACAAAAAGCACAAGAAACGTAATTTCACAGTTAGTAATTAACTCTTCTTGACGATTTAAATTGCGGTAAAATAATTATTTTATTATTGTTATGTATATATGTTAATCAATTTAAATTGCTATATTTTTGAATTATTTATCACAATTTTTCTGATTTTTAATCGACTTCAAAAAAAGCAAGAGGTTCTCAATTCGACTGTATTTTTTTAAACATATGTCACCTTAGAACTTTTGACAGGGTGAACAGATTTGATGATTCTTTTTTTAATCGAAAGCTGGCGCTAGTCATGCAGTGTTGTTTTAAATTTGATCGAGATCTGACCACGATCCGACCTGTGCCTGCGACTTCACCCACGTGGATTAAATAAAATATTGTTCGGTTCGCAGATATACAAAATAAATAAATTTCTAAAATAAAAGTAGCCTAAGTTACTTCTTATTACATCGGCTATGTACCAGTGAACGTTCCGCTAAAATCGGTCCAGCCGTTTCAGAGATTAGCCGGAACAAATAGACAGACAGACAGTCAAAAATTACAAAAAATGTTATTTTGGTATATGTACCGTGCATCCAGCATTAAGAAAAAGCGGTTATTTTAATATTATAAACAGACACTCCAATTTTATTTATTTGTACAGATGTATAATAATGCTCATTGATTGACACTTAATTATTTTTTCGTCTACCTACGTTGTAATACTAATCCATGTAATTTAAGTCGGTTTTTTTTCGTTTGCAAGCAAACAAAAGTATTAGAAAATAATGTGTTGTTATTGTTATTTAACGCAAGTCAAGCCACGAATGACGCTTAGATATAAATTGGACGTTCGAAAATATACAGTTTTTGTAAAAATAATTAGATAACAATATGATTCTTCAGTGATAACTCATTGTATCTGACTGAAACCTTCGTTGAATCAAATTATGTTTCCGATGAGCGTCCGATTTGAGCAGGGTTTACAAACATTAATAATTGTTACGATTTCCATGTTCTGTTCGTTAAAGAGAAAATTGCCTTGTTTACAAATTTAAAATCTGAACGTAACGTAAATTACCGCTTTGCTAGAAATTACGAATAAAAATTTCAAGGACTAATCTTCCCAGTCTATTTTTAACGTTGCACGAAATACAATCGTACATCGAAAGACCTAAGGTTATTTAATTGATATTTGGACTGAGAAATTATTTTGGCGATACTATTGACATTTTATTCGACTGAACCCAATTTTTTACACGATAAACTTCTTAAAAAGTATAAATTAATAACAAGCATCCAGAAAGTCCCATAAGACTATTAAAAGATTTTCCCTCCTGCGTCCAAGTTTCCGAAAATACTTCGTTTTACGTAAAAGGAACACACCTTATCATTTATTTCGGTCATGTTCAATAAGGAAAAATAAACACGTATTTATTCTATTTTCTTTTGAATTATTTGTTTTAAATAAACTATCGGTCAAACAAAATGTAGCAATAATTTTGACATTAATTAATTTATTTGCCATAATGGCTTAGACTGGTGCCAAAAGAATGAAAGTGATTACAATCATTTGAATCGAGATACACGAAGAAGATTAATCGATGCGCTTCAGGTTAAAAACTTTTTTAATTTATGAGAATAGGAAATAAAAGTAATTTATTTCAAAATTATTCACTTATAAAAACACAAATATTGAAGTTAGAAATATATTCGCTTTACAGTCAAAGTAAGATTTGTTAATTTAAATAAATTAGCATGAACAATTCAGTTGGGTCAATTCAAGATAGATGATGGGAGTATGTTGAGTATTTGAGCAATTTAAATTTTTTCCAGAAGCAAATTAGATAATTACAAGTATTATTGTTTGAGATGTAAAATCGATCCAAATGTTAGTTGAATTGGTTGAAACTAATTTGAACAGGTTTGAGAATCAATCGTAAATTGTTTTGATTGGCTTTATTTTAACGAAGCAAATAAAATATAAGGAATACCACTGAAAACATGTTATTGATAACAATTTAGTATTCAGAATCATCTACAATTATTTAAAACTATTTTTATAGAAATAAAATAATTAACGAAATATTTAACTAAATAATAATTAACCTGAGGTTCATCTAAATTTTTATGTTTATTTATAAGGGTCGATCGATCGATTCAGCCTGTAATATCTCACTGCTGGGCATAGGCCTTTTTCTCTATGTAGGAGAAGGATTGGAGCTTGATTCACTACGCTGCACCACTGCAACTTGGCGGATATATTCTCTACTTTAAGTAACGATCGCTATCAGGTGTCTATGATGACAACCGAAACCAACCGCTTAACTTATAGCGCTCTTTGAAGGACAAATCTATAACAATAATCGAGATCAACAACTTAAAGCGCTCTCTGAAGCACAAACCGTAAATAAATATCCAAACCGAGTGAGAATCGAACCCGCAAACCGTCGATTTTTATGCGTGTATATGGCGCACGCATCACTTCACCCGAGCGGTTGTTTTTTAGAGGTATAATTTATAAATATAAACGACTAGACCTCTAAGTGTATAAATAACTAAAAACCCTTCGATCAATATATTTAGAGTCTTAAGTCGAAGATCTATAAATATACTCAACATCATTACAAAAGCTCGTAATACGACGAACACCTGTATGGATCGAATCCAAGACCGTGGGCGCAAAAGCCACGTGTCCCGATCAATATCGGGCAAAATCTTAAGCAGGAAAATCCTAGATAATTATTTGCCAAATGGCAAGTTAAATTTTATGTTTCCACCAGCTAATCGACCTAAATGCTCCATAATAAAATCAATTCGAAACAACAGAGCTTCATATTTCACCTTAAATCACCACCAAACCATCGTAAACGGAAGCATCGCTTTGAAAATGCCTGGTAAAGAATCCCTTTCATGTAACACTTTGGTATCGACCTTTGTATCAATTTACTCTATTACAGGGAAGGTTTGGGGAATCTAAACAAAGCCTCTTAAAGAGAACCCATTTATCCTTGTCCGTAATATTATTTGGCACTCAAGAGTCGAGTCATTATTTAAAGAATGTAATAAAAATAATAAGTTGAGCAATCAATCTTCGTATTTCTAATGGGTTATTGTTAAAGTCTGTCGAGGTTTCGCTTCTTGAGTTATTCTTTATTTTAAATTTGTTAAGTAATTAATTTGTTCTTAAATTGTTACAGATAAAATATTGTCTTAAGCATTTAAGACCTCTTTTTATGTATACATTTCATTTTTAATTAGACTGTAACTTTAGAGACATAGATTGTTTTTTTTTTAAATCAAATTTATAAAATGAAATTTTGTTACAAAGGTCTAATTTATTCTCGTAATCACGTAACCTCAATACACATTGAAATCAATTTATACTTTACAAGCTTGATTAAGCTTCTACCGCACAAATATTTGGGGTTTATACGTAAATTAAACGTAATTCAACAGATATAACATTTACTTTTAAAATGTTTTTCGACGCTACTTCTGAATATTAAAATTATACTATGAAGATAAAAAAAAACCTTTCGTAAATTTCATCAATAACAAAACTAACAAACCAAACACATATATCAGACATATATCAGTCGGATGTTACCATACGAACAGACGACCGTTTGTGTATCTAACAAGATATTATTTAATTATTTATTAGACGAATATTTCATTAGTAAGTTTAAAGATAAAACTGACTACATCATGGACCGGCTGTCAGTATCCGTAGATTGTAATAATATTATGAAAGTACTATCTTACCAGTAATAATACCGCCAACAGTTGAAACAGCAATCGTAACGAGTAAAGCGAAGAATTGATTTAGCGCTTGGTTTGCCGCTGTTCTGCCGGTTCCGTCCTGGAAATAATAATTACTATCAATATCGAACGAAGTAATTTGAAAACAAACTTCTACTAAGCTTAGATGATTTGATGAATGTAAGCACGTGAGCTACGCTTTTGTTTTTTAAATTTATGTATAATTAATTTTATTCGAGTAGTTTTAAGTTTTAAAATACAAATTTTACTTCAAGCTGAAAAAAATAGACTATATTTTTTTTCGTAATAGGTATTCGTAACGTATTCTATATATGAATTTTCTAAAAAAAAAAGCTAGCATTACTGTAAAAAAAGCTAGAATTCCTAATGTGGGTAACACAAAAATAAAATCTTAGATATTAAAAATAGCACGGTGTCGTCTCCTGTCAAAGATTTTCATTGTAATATGAAACTTTGAATAGTTACGGGTTTCTGTAAAGAGCTCACTATAGACGGCGCCACGGTTCGCTTAAACCAAAATTAAAAATTATCATATCGAAAATTTCGCTCGAGCGGGTGCATCGTTCCATAGCTTAATTGGCTAGAGCGCCGACACGGTACGTCGGAGACGCGGGTTCGAACCCCGCTGGAGCGGTCAATTTTTGATATGATGTTCAAAATGTTTAGCATTACTGTGATAAATAACGCTTGAATAAAACACCATCTACAGAAACTTCATTCAAAGCAAAAATAAGTTTAGTTTATATAAATACAGTATTTACTTATATTTTTGTTTAATCTTTGTTTGAATTTCACTTTTATTAAAAAAATAAATAAATAAATAAATAAATAAAAAACTTTAAATAAAGAATTTGTGTATTAGATATGTGTACCACAAAATGTTTAAACGTAAAATCTTTGCTTTGAATTTTAGGATACGGTGCTTCACATAAAAAAAATCGGTTAAGGCTTTCTACATAGTGTAGTCAAACAAACTGGTTTTGATCATGACGATGTTGACATCATAAAAATCTATTTTTATGTGTATAATATTTTCTCTCTAAAATTTAGTTTTTAAGCTTTCAGGCTATTTGGTATCTAAAAATAAATTACGAATATACTACAAAACCGTTGGACCGACGATCTACGTAAGATTGCCGGTGTAGGCTGCATGAGGATTGCGGAAAACCGGGATGTCTGGCGCGAACTTAAGTAGGCCTGTGTCCAGCAGTAGACTGCAATAGGCTGAACTAACTGACTGACTTACTGATACTACAAAACCTATGAATTCCGCATTTAATGCTCGTTATCTAAAATATAGTTTTAGGACATTTTTTTTGAGAGTATAAATGGTCTCATTTGTTATGATGCGAATACTCTTAACTCATTTGAAAGAATTGTGATTATGTATTTGAAGAACTCATCTCTTAAATGTATATGGTGCTTACTGACAAAAAAAAATTAAATTGCCATCATAATATTTCAAAAATAAATGAATAAAATGTTCAACCATATTATTTTTATAGAAAAAAAAAATATGTATCAATATTTTTACTCACATCACTCATAGCACCAAATACACCAGTTAAATCACTTCCATACTCTTCTTTAGTTGCAAGTGCAGCAAACAATACAGTCAGAAGGCCAGAGTAAACACCTGGCATGCCGTGAAGGTTGTGTACACCACAGGTATCAGGTATTCCAATTTTTGTCATTAGAGGCTACAAAAATAAAACGACTATTTAATTCATAAAATAATCAAATTTTTATAATACTGAGAATTTACTAGTATTCAAACAATAGTGCGAAATGTTTGAAAAAAATCAAAATACACTAACAGACTAAGTCTATAACAAGTCTATAAAATATGTCCTTTACAGCAGTCCTTATTAGATGGATCTTGGTTTTTTTGTAACTAAACAAAAAGTTTAAGGTGCAAAAAGTAGGAAGTAAAAAGCTGTATCGAATAAATTACACAATAACGCAAAGTTGTAAGTCTAGAAGACGTTACATTTACAAAAATACTTACTGTTAAATATCTATAACCTAATACACTCAGTATTCCAGCTCCAATCCCAATAGCCACGGCACCACCAGCACCTATGTACATGTTGCACACAGAACCAACTGCGACTCCACCAGCCAGGGTTGAATTTTGCACGTGTACCATGTCGAGTCTACCTTGATGTTTGCTGACTACTGAAGACATTACAAATGTTGAAACCTACAAAAAGTTAGTAAGATTAAATTTCTTTGGATTCTGGTCCAGTATGCAGACTTAACTGCCTATTTTTTTTAGGTAGCACTGTCCGTAGAGATATATGATTAGATTCCCTATAGGATTTGCAATTGAACCACAGTGGTAGATTAACAATAAAATAATACCAATTTGATTAATCTACTAATCCGGTTCCTGACGAACTAAAATTAAAATGACCCGAAATTCTCAAAAAAAAAAAAAACAATCCTATGTAACTGAACATTAAATAAATAAAAAAATAACATCTTAATACTTAGTACCTTAATGCCTTTGTTGTAGGTAACAGCTGACTATTATAGCTTTTTTTTGATAAATATCGCTTCAGCCTGTAATATCCCACTACTGGGCATAGGCCTCTTTCCCCATGTAGGAGAAGGATCAGAGCTTAACCCACCACGCTGCTCCAATGCGGGTTGGCGGATATATTCCCTACTATGAGTAACGTTCGCTGTCAGGTGTACATGATAACAGCCGGGACCGACGGCTTAACGTACTCTCCGAGGCACGGTGGGGAGACCCACTAGGACTGCACAAACACCCAGACCACGGCAAACACCTTTATGGCCAATACAAATGTTTGTCATGTGCGGGGATCGAACCCGCAACCGCCAACGCAACAGGTACAATTCATGACTGTAGCCGTTACGCCAACGCGGCGTCAATGTCAATCGTTTGATAAATATATATAGAATGAATACATATCCGCCAACGTACATGGGGAAAGAGGCCTATCCCCAGCAGTGCGATATTACAGGCTGAAGCGTAGCATGACATCACGCTACTTAAAATTAAGTACGTGTAAGATAGCAATATTGAAACTTTAGTCTCTCGAATGTTTAGAGCATTGTTATATAATCTTAAATGATAAATTTAATTTTTACTTGTAATACTAAATTAAAATTAGTGTGTTGAAAAAATCATATAAACCAGGTACACCAAGAAAACTTCCTCAAATGAAATAGAGAAAAATTATATGCTGTTCAGATTTGCTGTTGTCGGGATTAAAAGTTTCAGTTTCCTTTTTTATTTACATTTTTCAAGTAAGAAAATAAATACTTACAGTCGCCGCAGCAAGAGACAAATAAGTATTTATAACTGCTCTCTGATACTCAGCGTTAGAGTTCGTTAAGCCGGAATTAAACGAAGGCCAGTAAATCCACAAAAATATTGAACCTGAAAAAATATAAAAATCCTTTTGTAAACAATATTTTCATCATTCGAATGAAAATCTAAATATTTGCTTATTTGAGATACCCATAATTGTTTTGGATTTTAAAATTCAAAATAACTTTCTGAGTGGTATTAATAAATTATACGGTCCTATATCCTTATATACCTTCAAACTTAGTACTTATTATACTTTACCTATCATAGCGGTAACATCAGAGTTATAACTAGGTCCGTTTAAATCTACAGTTGGAGTTGCGGCCGGGGTGTCAGATTTAGTTTTCCTAGAACGTAGAGCCCAACTTGCTCCCAATCCAAAATATGCTCCGAACGCATGAATAGCGATTGAGCCACCCACATCAGCTGCCTGTAATTTTAATCATCTTTCAAATTACCGAGATATCAAACCCAAATATTACTGCGAATATTTCTTAAAATTGTTATGGTTCACTTATATAAATATATTTTTATAAATAAATGAAAATGAAAAACATTCATCTGATGACGAACACATAAAAATATTAGGTATATAGCAAATTTGGTCAAGCGCAAAAAAGGCTAGAGATTTACAAATAAATAACCACAAAGGATACCTTGAAAATATCAGCCACAAGCCAAAAGTTAAGGCAAGCAACAGCCACTTCGACAATGGCGATGAACAATAATTGTAATCCACTCGCTAGACCCAAAACCGCTCCGAAAGTTATAAGGACTGTTGCGGACATTATATCCGCCTCTGTGAACAAAACCGGTAATTAAAACTGCTAAAGCTTATTAAAAATTAAAATTTTCTTTTTTACATGTTAAGAACGTAAGCTGGTTAAGCCCAGGGGGAAATAATTATTTTGCTATTATGAACATATTCATATAGATGGAATCGGGCAGACTTAATTCTACGTGGTATGTAAAACAAAAATAATTTAGTTCGAGATTTAAAAATTTCGAATTTATGATATCGTTAACTCTATGTTTCCCTATATATATTAATTTCTATATACACTCAATTATTAATAATCATTCAAATAATAAACTTAGAAAAATTAAAACGGATTCGTTTATTTAAATAATAATTAAAAATCAAAAGGATAGCAATTTATTCTTTGAATTAATTGATTTCTCTCTACTATTTTGTTTTCAAAGTTCTTCAATAATAAAATCCAAATACATTTTCACTAACACATAATATTTCAACGAGAGTTCACTAAGTATTGACATGGAGTTCTCTCGGAATTAAGCATTATAGGAATCTAAGCTGTAGCTTATAGTCCATAAATAAAGGCAGGATTTACGGGACAAACAATTATTCCGGCTACGCTACAAACGTCTTGAGAAGTATCTTAAGCTGGAGCTTATTTTAACTATCCGGAAAAAACAAACATTTACTCATTTTCATTTACTAAATACACAAGCTTTTAGTAAGAATCTTGAAATTTTCTTTACACGCTTTACAATTTATCTTTTTATAGTGATAAAATATATTTGTTTATAGTTGATGTTTATACTATAGATAAAAATTACATTTACCTAATTATAGGCAACATTTTATGACGCGCCTAAAAAGATTATAGAAATCTTTATTTTTTATTTTTATTCATTACACTTTTATTTAATAAAGTAATGACGAGGGAAAGGTTTTGCTAATGATTAAAAATAAACTAATTTTAAAATAATTCTAAAGATAAACTTGAACAAACTTTATGATTGAAATCAAAGCTTATGAAGCCAAGAATACGAACTAGCATTATAGTACTAAAAATAATATTGACAGACTAAGAGTACTAAGAAATATTTTCTTAGCAGTTAAATATGAAAATAATATACTTTAAAAGCGATCTCAATGTTACAGCTGTGTTCATGTCTCGCCTCATATGGACTTTGAATATAAAATTGAATTTTATTGCCTGTCCCGTGTATCGTAGTCAGTAAATATGTGACCTCGTTCTGATAATAAGGTGACCAAATGTTTGACATATCAATGTGTTGACAAATTCTGTTAAAATATTTTGGTTTATATTTTGAAAAAAGTTTATTGAAGACGAGAATTCCTAAAACATATTACGTTCTAGCATTGGCACGATTTTGAAGTTTATACGTATATATTTTATCTTTATAAAAAAATTCATATAAATGTATGAAGCTATCTTCTCATATTCTATACGACCACTTTACTCTCAAAAGACTGCGGTAGCAGTTGAAAAATTGCTACGAAGATTGCTACGAGCTTCATTATTACTGACTTCCAAAGAGGAGTATTTACTCAAGGGGCGGTTTTATGCGTGCCTCATATCGTTTACGAAGATATTTTATCGTGGTGTTAGCGAAATTATTCAAATTTCTTTAGAATGAAAGTTATTATCTTTTGAAAAATATAACCTAATATCACCACCTGGTGTTATATATCTTTTCTTAAATATTATAAATATATATTTTTACTCACCTAGTAAACTCTCTTTGGTAACATAAATGATGTTGTCTTGCATATGGTAGAATGATTGGCAAAGTAGTGCCCATTGTATGACAAGAGCTGCCAAGAACCAGTTAAACCCAAGTGCGCTGTAGCAGTACTTTTTCAAAAACGTCATAAGAAATCCAAAACCAATGAAGATCATAACATGGGTGCCCTCGAAACCTAAAAAAAAATAATAAATTTTACATGCTGTTTCATAACCGCGACGGCTAAATGGAAAGGATAACAGGTGTAGCTAATATGGGAGGCTAAACTTTAGACTTTAGAGATTTTCATTTTACTTATTTACCTAAGAGGCGTTGTCGGATTTTCGTTGGTAATACGTTACCTAACACTCAACATAATAAAATACGACACCACGCAAATGATTGACGCACGCGATTGTGGAGAACACAATTTTTACGTCGTTGCTTATTAAGGCTTCGAAGAGTGACATCTGCGAGAATGTAACGTAATAAATTACTTTTTTAAAGTTTTTACGTTAAAAAATTTATAAACAATATTGTATATATTATGATACTAAAAAGATAACTGAAAAACGATACAAACAAATTATTCGACGATTTCATTTGGAATTTTTCCAAATTGTATCCACTGGCTGTAAATTCTCATTACGCCACATGGTAATGCATTTATAAGTTACGCTGATAACAGATTACCGGAACACAAATAAACAGTATTATTATTGCCATTAAAACCTCCGAAACGCAAGTGATGGATTAAAATATCGAAACTTTAGCGCCGATGGCTGCGATTTAATAATCAGGGCCGCAGTTTATAGGGAACGTCGATTTTACGATAATCCTGACACATTGAAAACCAAACAATATAATAACTTTTATCCGGACCCTTTTCTATTGAATATCGTTCCATCTTAATTGGTGTTTGAAAACTCTGGCGCTCAATTTAAAAACGAAACTCGTGCTCGATCGAACTGACGTTACAAACGAGACCAATAATCTATCTGACCGTGTAGAAAACAAAAATTCTAAATGAAAAATTGCGAACGAAATCGTGCTACATCCGTTAATAGGCCTCGAGGGTGTACTGGTTTAAAAAATGGCTTCATACAAAAATACGTAACATCGCAATAGGACCGTTTTTTCTTAACTACGTGAAATTTAATAAGGTATCAAAATTGTACAAGATCTCTCATAAGAAATATTGGATTAATATAGGAAATTGATGTAAATGGAAGGTAAATTGGAATAATTAAAACGATCCAAATAAAAGTAGGTAAATACCTATATATATATATATAATCTTTTTCCTTTTCAAAAACGTATTTTCATAGATTTAACCGCGGAGGTTATTTTTTTTTTCCCTAGCCTGTATCTGACAGGGTTAGTAACTTTTTAAAGTGAACACCGTATTTACTAAAACGAATGAAATTTTTTCCATTATACAGCAACCGTGAAGACATTTTCGATTATAGAACTGTTGTTAATATAATAAATAAAAAAAATCTCATACTTAATAGAACCCAGTACCTATATGAATCATTTGCCTGGGGTATGTACAAGCACAAACACTCGGAGCAGAACTAATATCTGTATAGCTGTCACAAATAATTGTCTTGTTTGGGCATCGAACCTACTATAGCTAATATATCACCTTGTTACTGTAAACACTGTCAACACATCTTCATAATTTAGGAAACAAAATTAATATATATAAATATAATATAGCATAATAATATAGTAATGTCACATTTTAACCCTGGAAATATGGCCCCTAAAGCAAACAATATTATTCAGCGTTGATGCAAAATCTCCCGAATTAATGTGATTCCACCTGACTTAAGGCTATCTGGATTTCGATCATTCATTTCATTCGTTTAACGGCTTGTTATCCACTACGCAGTGTAGCTGCGAATACTACAAATGTATGTGAAAAATATTGTATAAAATATTTTTTGTATTTTTCAATGTGTTGATTCTGTGAGCTATGAGCAGGATAGTGTTATAGTATCCTTCCATCCTCACAACTCCAGGTTCAGGGACTTATTCTGTATATGTGTATAAGTCATCTGTTAACTAAAGTATGGGAATCGTGTGTCTCAATTTTTAACAGCTTACTCGTCACACATTGTTTTTTCTTGCAAACTGTCAAAGTCGTCAAGTATAATAGTGGTTTAGTTTTCTGAATTTTGTGAAATTTCTGCGCAATTTTCTTAATTTTTCATTCTATAAGAACCGTCTATAATTTATTGGAAAACTAAATAAAAATATTAATTGTATCGGCTATGTCATTCTAAAGTTACGGCATCACCAAGGGAAACAGTGATTGTTATTTACATAAATTTTTAAGCGCCTAGGATGGTAAACAGAACTTGAGGGCAATATTATTTGGCAGCTCCAGATTTTAAGCAAAACATATACAACTGTGACCCACCTTAATTCTGACATATATAGAATATAATAGCTCTTGTAGCGTTATAAAATCTGTGGATAGCGAATCTAATATTGTTAACCCGATGAAATTACCCTGTACGCGGATAGAGGAAGATATAACCGGTAATAAGGGACGATTGTTCTGACTAAGCCTGACTTTGAAAGGTATCGGGTAACAATGAGAGGTACTGAGGAGTAATTTGTGTTTCCATTACGAACAATGATCATTCGATACTCTATTCAGACGTGACGATCCGACTGATGATAGAGGATATTGATTCAGCTTCGATTTACTGGTTACTATAATATGAAACTTTATATGATCTATCGTGTTTAGTTGTACATTTTAGCTACTTTAAATGAGGCACTATAATTATTCTAAGATTATCAAAAATATAATGTTTTGTTAAATGCACTAAACAAAATATTAGGAATATTATACAAACATTTTGGAATGATCTTTTGTATATATTTGTGGCGACATCTATCACGCGAAATACGAACGACTACAAAACTACGTAATTAGAGAAAACTGACGTATGCTACATCGCGCTATCAGAGTTTTCAAAGTGATTGAGTATATATACAAGATCCCGACAACAACCGTCGGGGCGCAGTAGCCCGCCAGACACAACACCCGTCTGGCCGGAGGATCCTCCCTTTGCGATGGCGGACGAGGAACTGAACACCTTGTTTCTCACACATCGCTAAACGGATGATTTTTTAACCTTTAAGTGAATCAATAATTGCTCACTTTAGCCTGCAATATCCAGTGGAATATCTGTATGGCTAATACAAATGTTTGTCATGTGCGGGAATCGAACCCGCAACAGTGCTGTAACGCCACCGCATCTTCATAATCAATAATAACTATTCTAGTTTTGTAAGTAATGAAAACGAAATTTTACAATGATAATATACATACAAGTTTATTTTTTGGAATAGAATGGATGATAAGCTATTTGCATACTTGTTACAATTTCACCCCTAAACTACTAAAACTATATTGATGAGTCTTTGCATGTTTAAATGAAGACTATTGTTTTTTTTTATATAAATAATGGTGTTTGTTATAAGCTAAAAAAGCTTGTCAATTTAATAGTACCATGACACGAGATTTATCTATGTATGTGTGTGTTAAAAAAAATACATTTAAAAACTTGATCTGATAGATTTCAATTCTTTAAAATTTAAAAAAAAAGTAAATATGAGTACTTAATTCTCACGACAGGCTTTTATATCATATAGTGTAATGACTTATTTTGTTTATATTAAAAGTTTTAAAGGAAATATTTGTTTTATTTTTTTCAAAGATTCAGCCAGTAACATCCCACTGCTGGTTTCTTTCTCCATGTAGGGGAAGATTGGAGCTTAAACCACCGGGCTATTCCATTGCGGGTTAGCGGATATGTTATTCATTTTTTTATTTATTTATACTTTATTGTACACCACAACTACATTTTAAACAATAAACAAATTAAAAAAACATTTACAGAATGTGAAGTACAATGGGCGGACATATGATTATTTAGCCATTTCTTCCAGACAACCCAATAAAATACCTACTATGAATAACAATCACTATCAAGTATTTATGATAATGATCGGGATCGCCTGCTTAATGTGCTCTTCGATGTACGTTAGGGTAACCCACAAGGATAGACATCTACCGGAAAGAACCCACAAATACAAATATCCATTTCTCCAATTTTATCCACAAATCCTCGGCGTTTTAGGCGCCTAGTTATTCGGTTGTTATTGTATTTTAGTGCAAGAAAAAAAATGTTAATGAAAAGTTCCTAACTTTTAATCAATCGACCGGTCGTATATCTGGAAAATTACTACCCATGATTGAGTTCGCATAAGATCTCTAAGAAAATATTATATTACCAAAATAATGGAACTCTTAACTAGCCTTAGAATTAAATTTTCATCAAGTAAGACTTTGATAAAGCAAGGCAGTAATAAAAAAAATCAAGAACCAATCTTTTTAAATTTCAAATCAAGTATTCGACGGCACAAATGCATAAATTGCTTAAACATTCATTCGCTATCTATTGTACATCGAGCTGTTTTGTTGTTTACACTGAAATCAACGCCATCGACCTGGATCGTATCAAGCCATCGCTAAAAGTGCTCCAGTCTACTCTTCTTGGTGCATTTAATTAAACTGCATTTATTGTGTATAAAGTTTGTGCGTTCATGTTAGCGGAATCAGCGATTTATTATTTGTTATTAATTGACACACCTATCGCTTATGTTTCTTTTTAACCGACTTCCAAAAAAGGAGGAGGTTCTCAATTCAACTGTATTTTTTTTTTCTATGTATGTTACCTCAGAACTTTTGACCGGGTGGACCGATTTCGACAATTTTTTTTTAATCGAAAGGTGGTGTGTGTCAATTGGTCCCATTTAAATTTATTTGAGATCTAACAACTACTTTTCGAGTTATATCTAATAATGCGTTTTTACTTGACGCTTTTTTCGTCGACCTACGTTGTATTATACCGCATAACTTTCTACTGGATGAACCGATTTTGACAATTCTTTTTTTGTTGGAAAGGGAATATCCTTAGTTTGGTACCATGATAAGGAAACCAGGATCTGATGATGGGATCTCAGAGAAATCGAGGGAAACTCTCGAAAATCCGCAATAACTTTTTACTGGGTGTACCGATTTTGACTATTTTTTCGTCGATCTACGTTGTATTACTCGTCGATGAAATTGAAGTCGGTTTTTTTTCGTTTTTGAGAAAACACTATTATTTTTTTGTATATATATTTTTTAATGAAAAGCAATATTTCTACATTCAGTCCTCCCGTGACCATGGTTGCTGTAAAGTATCCGCCACGTCGAGCATGTAGAAAACTTACTAAGCCGCGATATAATCCGAAAAGATATTTCATTATAATGAATGAAATTTGGTAAAAATTAAAAAAAAAGAAAAAACAATACGTATGATAAATGAGGATAAACATAGATGCAAAGAAATGTCTATGTTTCATCGCAATTGAAAATTATTATAGGTTCACAGGTATTGAAATGTAATTCAAAATAGATGCGGTAAAACTTGGACATGCATAGCACATAAAGTTGGTAGGTAATTATTAAATATCAAAAAGTCAGCACGTGATATAGGTATTAGAACAGATGGGAATATGCAAAAGATGAATAATGATTAACGAAAAATATTTTATCGGGGGAAACTTTAATGAAGAACATTGGAAGAAATATTCAAATTAATTCATATGAAATCTCTTTTTTAGTACAATATTACATTTAAGAAATAAACGGAAACTGTTAGTACCTGATAAACCTGATAACATTGTCTGATAAATCAGATGCGCAATCGATTCAACCGCATTTATAATTAACATGAAATGATATTGATATTTGTGTAAACATATAGCAGAGTGGTTAAGATCAAATGAGAGGCCATCGATGCGTTGTAAACTAATAGCAAAACCACTAATCAAGCTCTTCACTTGGACCGCAAATAAATAAATTTTGGTTTATATTAAAATAATTATCTTAACTCTTAACTGTAATGTTAGATTACTATTTTTGCATTTGAAGTTAGGAGGAGCAGAATGGAGAGCGAAACAGGGGTATAACGATAAGAGCTTCAGAATCTTGCATAGTAGCTATTGAGTTTTTTTTTTCGTATTCTTATTGGTCTAATCTACATTCTCAATATGTGATAATTTCATAATAACCAAATAGTTCAATAATATTTTATGCTTCCTAAAATGACGATTCAAAAGTGCTTTAAGAGTAGTAAATAATGAAATGCTTGATATTGTTTTTGATTTCATACTATGTGAGCCTAGTACTATTCTGATTTGGCTACATACGAGTTATAATTACTTATATTTAGCTCTAGGACAATTTTGCTATTGATGAAGGATGTTTTCAGTAATCTACAGTAGAGTAATTTATAGTAGACCGATGCAATAAAAATCAAAGAAATGACTTCAACATTTTAATCTCCTTTACTATTTTTAGAAGAATTCATCGAATAAATAATGGATTTAATAGTTTTCCTAATTATTATTAAATCAAAATGAAGTGGCTACCAAACCAATTGAGATTAATCTTCTGGTGTTTTGTCAATTATTGTAGGTATCTAAACATATACGTACAATTAAAATTCACTATTATTGATTGAATTTTACGGAATTTACGATTTTTTTTTATTATCATAAATTTTTCAAAATCTATTGAATTAATGAATTATTTCACTAACCTTCGACTACCTACAGATTAGTCCTTTAAAATTGTATATGCTAACTGTGATTAATAAGTACAAATGTTTTGTCTAAAGAGAGAAAACAGAACACAAAACTCTGGTAATCTTGGGTTTTATAGTACAGTACTATGCAACGGATTAACATTTTTGCAGAGTACTGTACTATAATGTTTTACTTTACTATTTTAGAAGCAATTATATGTAGTTTTCGATGATAATTAGTAAAATTCATTAAAATTAATTATTTTAAGAATAAGAAAACATATCAAATAACATTTAAATCTAATATAATTAATGTATAATTGTATAATTATTATTTATATATTTGTAAACTTGTGTGAAATAAGGTACTTTAGTTTTATAAGTAAATATTAATAATAAGTCTTTAAGTAAGTCTACGAGTAAGGATTAATATTAAAAGTCAAATATAATACGTAGTAGTAATAAAATGAAATTGCTTCATGATGAGTCTAGATATAAAAATAGAGTAATTCATGTCTGATCTGAATTGCTACTACGCCTTAATTACTGATTAGTGCAGTAAATACATTCACATATCTTGCATCCATAAACAAAATTGCTGTCTATAGTTGTTCCTTACAGGGTCATTAATTATTTTCTTTTCATAAAGCAACAGAGACACAGCTTATCTGCATGTTTAATAGTAACGCTAAATGTGACATGTTACTTGCGTCAAAATATATGACCTGAGTTAGTTATTATATATAATAGAGTAGAGAAAGTCTTTATTTTATTTTCTTTTCTTTTAGGTAGTTACCGTCGACACGTCTTAAAAAGTGACTTGGCTGTAGTAATAAACGCATATGTCGTGTCAATTTAGTCAGAAGTAGACATAAAGTGGGCAGTCGTTTCGAGGCAACATAGAATTCGTTTTAACAAAAGCTGGAGACTCGGAGGATAAGTGAGGCTGTTTAGTAGAATCATCCCTTAAACACCCATACGACCTTTGACATTACACGTGATGAGAATGACATCCACTAACCGTTGTAACTCGAATCAGAAACGACGTAGATAAATAATAGTTTCTGTAAGTTTATCATTACGATTATACGATTCAGCGTGTAACATACCACTATTGGGTATAGGCCTCTTTCTCTGTGTAGGAGAAGGATTGGAACTTAACCCACCACGCTGCTTCACTGCGCGTTGGCGGATATGTTCCCTACTATGAGTAACGATCGCTATCAGGTATTTATGATAACTGGGGCTGACGGCTTAATGTGTTATTCAAAGCACACGAGACCCACAAGGACAGATATCTAAACCGGGAAGGAATATTTATACAAATACAAACATCAACCGTTATGCAACGTCATCTGAATAACGGTTGTTTAAAAATAGTCATCATTCCAGCCTATTGCAGTCCACAGCTGGACATAGGCCTCCACAATTTCGCGCCAAAAATGCATGAAATCATGAGTATTGCCCATAGTCACCACGCTGGGCAGGCGGGCTGGTGACCGTTAAAAATAGTACTCGCGGAAAATTTTATATAAGAAAAAAAAAGTGCTAATTATAATATTCTTTTCCAAGTCAGTTTGGTTTTGACCATTCTAATAAAGTATTAAATATATCAATGCACTTGTAAACATTGAAGGCGAATAGTCAGAATGGCTATATTTCTTAATGTTTGGTAATTATCGCCACGCTATCCGCTCCGCTTATAACTCAGTTAACGATGTGAGTTAGCCAATCAACCGACTGATCTCGACCGCGTTTAGATTGGCCGTGGGAATGACATCAAAATTGACTCCCGACAATTCCTTCCTTATTATAAAGTCAAATTTATTATGATAAAATGTGACTCGATTTCATACAGAAGATGAAATTGTATTCAAAAGAGAATATATTTTTCATATTAAATTCATTTTTCTGAAATTTTTTATCATTAAATAATCTTTTACTTATAAATTTATAATGGTCAATGGTCCTCACTAGGATTTTCCCTGTATAGAGGTCCGAAATACACACAATACACAAACACAAACTACCAGACCATGACGAACATCTAAATATATGGCCTCCATTGGTTTGTCTTGAGTAGGAATCGAACTTGCGACCGAATGCGCAACAGCCAGAACTGAAACCGCTGTGCCATCGTGTCGTCAAATTCACTTTGATTATATATTTTATAAGTTAATTGTACTTTTTTTAATAACTGAAATAAGCAAGGTCACACTCAATACCCCCTAGTAGGATTTTGGGGGGTCCAAAAACAAACACAATAAACAAATGTTCAGACCACCAAAGAAAACTGCATAGCATAGACAAATATCTACCACGTGCACCAGCTAGCGCAGTGACCGCTGCGCCAGCTCTTGAAAAGCCTATTTTTTAGGTTTCACAAAAAACCTATTACCGTTATAATTGGTCTAAAGAACGTCTTTGAGAATTGATAATCGTTTAGTCTGATAAGGAATTAACGAAATTAACCGAAATTATGTAATTGCTCAAATTGTTATGTTAAACTATGTAATGTAATTAGCGGGTGCTATAAACGAAGCTCAGGCTAGGATCGTATCAAAATATTTTCTTAAAAAAAGTGATACTACAATTTGACTAAGGTGAAGATAGATTGGATATCTTATTTATTTATTATAAGTACTCTTAATCATTTCAGCCTATCATAGTCCACTGCTGGACATATGCCTCCACAAGTTCGAGCCAAAAATGGCGTAAACTCGTGTGTTTTGCCCATAGTCACCCCGCTCGGCAGGCGGGTTGGTGACCGCGGGGCTGGCTTTGTCGCACCGAAGACGCTGCTGCCCGTCTTCGGCCTGTGTATTTCAAAGCCAGTAGTTGGATGGTTATCCCGCCATCGGTTGGCTTTTTAAGTTTCAAGGTACCACAGTTCTTCTACCAGAAGAACTGTGTTATCCCTTAGTCGCCTCTTACGACACTCACAGGAAGAAAGGGGTTGGCTATATTCTTTACTATCGTAGCCCTTATTTAGCTCTTTTGCTGAGGAAAAAATGTTTTGTTTTTCATTTCCATAAAAAAAGAAACAATATTTATAGAAGCTAAATTATAGAATATATTTTCATGAAATTATTTTCTATTATATTAATTATTAAATATTAGAATACAGTAAAAAATAATTAGAGTCAAAATAAGGAAATTAATGTATAATACGTAGACTTATCTAATCCTAGAATATACACTGCATTAATTACATTTCTTTAGATTTTTATGAAAATGTTTGCTATGTAGTTTAATTACCGAGTTACACATTTTAATAATTACTGAAAATTTTAAAATAATTCTTATTTTTTCAACATTGGAAAGTCAATTGACTTTCCAATGTTGACTTTAAAATTCAGTATGTAACATTACTAATACGTGGTATAAAATATTTTGGTACGTTTTACAGTAGAATAGTGACTATAAAGTTTAACACATGGAAGATTTAGTTACATAGAAACCTACGTCCAACACGGAACAGTAACGTATGGTTTGTATTTATTTATTTATTTATTTTTTAACTAAATACATTTGCTTTGTTGTATTTCAGCATAAAAACTTCAAAACATTAACTTTTGGTGTATTTGTGTATTACTCACACAGGCGTTTGAAATAGACGAGAGGTAATTCCTCCGAAAAAAGTGATCGTCACTCGTTGTACAGAACGCCGCAGTGAAGTAGTGTGTCCAAAAATCCCCAACCTCCTATGGAGAAAGATGACTTTGACCAGTGGTGGGAATTTTAAGGTTGAAGCAATCAGTCGTCTCAGATCATATTCATATAATTTTCCCTTAGAATAATTACAAAACGTAACGTACTCGTCACATAAAATACTCATTACACTAGCACGTACGCGTTGTGTCGAAGATTCTAATAAAATACGTACAGTTTGACAAATTAGTCATGATTATTGCTCAGGTCATAACGAGAATTAAATAGAATTTAACAATATAAAAATCTTTTAAATCAAATTCTTTTGGATTGGATGACATTGATACGTGTCCCATTACGAAGACTTGTCTAATCGATTGCAAAGTTTTCTAATTTGGGGTAACTAATATTTCATGAAATATTCACTCAAATACTCAAGTGACATAAGCCTAGCCTATTAAAAAAATACATGTCTTTCTTTAAAATAGTAAAATTGATTGATTGATTTGATTTTTAAATGTCTTTTAAATCATGTAATTTGACAAATTGTTTAACAAAAGCTCACTTGTTGTTAACATCATATTTATTACTTATATTTTATACTTATTACTACTACTCATATTTATATTTTATTTATATTTTTAGGTTACTCAATTCGACCGTATATATATATATGTATATATATATATATATATATATATATATATATATATATATATATATACATATATGTATGTTCGGGGATAACTCCGTCGTTTATGAACCGATTTTGATAATTCTTTTTTGTTGGAAAGTATCCCTAAATATCCCTAGTTTGGTACCATAATAAGGAAACCAGGATCTGACGATGGGATCCCAGAGAAATCGAGGGAAACTCTCGAAAATCCACATAACATTTTACTGGGTGTACCGATTTTGATGATTTTTAATTTAATCGAAAGCCGATGTTTATCATGTGGTCACATTAAAATTTCATCGAGATTTGATAACAACTTATGGAGTAATCTCTGATAACGCGTATTTACTTGACTATATTTTCGTCTTCCTACGTTGTATTACTTGTCAATGTAAATGAAGTCGGTTTTTTTCATTTGCGAGCAAATACAATTATTTACTTTATAATTCATTTTTTTTTACAAAAAAATTACTTTATTTATTTTATAATTCATTTTTTTACATAAAATTTTCCATTAAGCCTTTCGTGAAATTAAGAAAATGTAATAAAATCATTCTCTTCTTATATTATGAATCGATAATGTAATATTAGTTCAGTATAATATCGTTACGATAATTACAAATCAGAGGCGTAGACGATTAAACTTGATGAATACGTGCCTGTAATGTAAACTGCTTATCAGAAGTAAGTTACTTGTATGTGTTCAATAAAACGTATACTCTCGCAGACTGAATAACGAATCAAAGTTCTTAAAACTAGCTTTCTCCCACACCTTTGCTTGTCAAAAATTATAATCAAAAGTTAAATGTATCTTTTTGTGTTAAATCAACATAAATAGCAATTTTATTTATGTTGATCTATTTTATAAAAACCATCACAGCTTTTTAATATTCTTACCTTAATTATTAAAAATAAAATTTCTTATAAATAATAGTATCAGACATGAACTTTATTTAACATTTTTTAATAAATTATTTGGTTAAATTTAGATTTGTGCTTGAAAATTACGAAATTATCAGTAAATTTTTGGTGATTATTTCAAAAGAATAGATTATAAAAAAAAGTATCATACTCTTTTGTCGGATCATACTTATTACGGTCATCGGTAGGATAAACATTTTCTGTTTAGGTTCTGAAACACACTCAGCACAATTCTTCTAAAACAGCAGCAAACTTCTACATGACCTAAATATTTTTCATTTGTTACACGCTACTGTTAATGAGTGATATACGTCTGTTTTGAATGAAAAGGTCAAAAGTGTCAATTATATACAAAATAAGCAATATTTATGACACTTTCATTACGATTCCACTTGCTCATAAAAATATTTTTATTTAATATACAATATCATAAATATTACATCCAATAATAATTTACCAATAATAAATACACGTAACATATAAAGAATTCCCAGAAAATAGAGGGAAACATATTTCATAAATGAAATCCATTTGCAAATATATAAAAACAAAAAAAATAAAAATAATTTTTGTCATTATTTTATTTACTTTCTAAGCTTATTTCCGAGAAAACATTAAAAGTCGTCATCTAAATTTAAATCTCCCGACTCTAAGTCTGTATTCCGATAAAAAACCATAGACTTAAAGTAAATTCTACGTCCGCTTAAGTCAACCGAGTAAACAAAAACAAGAATTCATCTCCGTTCTTCCATTATGACTTTTTCATCTCCCAAACGTTAGAACATTAATCATTTATGAACGTGATAAGAACAATTCAAGAGTCGCGTTACATTTAACGGGATTAACGAGGAATTCGTTGTTTAAATTAATTGCTGTGGTATTGCTACATGTTGCTGTATTATTGTTCCATGTTGCTGTGCTATTGTTACATGTCATTGAGTATCGTGTTACTTGTTACAGCGATTAATTCTAATATCGCCAAATGTATTTAAATTGTCGTGTGGATTGTTTAATAAATGTGGCACCTTTTAATTGATATCTGGGTCGCGTATTTAATACATGGAAATTAAGAAAATTCTAATTATATTGTTTATCATTGTAATGTCAGAATATGACGAGGAAGGACTTCATCAGGTTGAATAATATGATAATGAAATAATTTTTTCAAAGTACACTTTAAATTCGAATTTTAGAAGCGTTATCTAAGGTTGAAACTCCAACATCAAAATTGATAAAAAAAATTAACATAATTTAAGAAACAAGGATAAATTAATGCTGTCTAGTGTACGTACAAAGTATGGTAAGAAAACAATATTGTTTGAGGGAGTGCAGCTGTATAATAATTTACCAAATCATCTTCGAAATTCGGATAGCATGAATGTTTTTAAATCAAAATTAAAAGAACACGTATATACAATGTAATTGTAAATATTTCGATTAGGCGCTACAGAGGTAAAAACTGTTACATCCTATAGTATATTGATTGTATCTCATTATAAGTGAACGTTATGTTTTATGAGAAATAAATTCTTTAAACCTAAAACAGGAATTGGTACTTTATATAAAATATAACAAGTTTATTTTGATCAAGGGTTTATAGCTTATACCCATTTTCGAAAATGAAAAAACGCTTAAAATAAATTTTACAGCTAAAGTTTTGACAAAAAACATTTTGCTTCTTATATTAAATTTTTGCAATTAACGTCAAAATATTGTTATAGCTAAAGGTCGTATCGTTATCAAAGTTGAAAATTTTAATTTTATATTTATTCGATAATTGTAGGAAGTATAAATAGTAAGATTCCAATTATCTGTACCAAATGCTCTATTAAAAATAAATAGCGCAAAACTCAGTCAAAAAATGCCCTAAAAAGAATGGGTGTGATGGAACTGATCATTAGTAAACTCCTTTTAGTAAGGCGACACGTACAATATTTTTTGTGCCTGTTTTTTCTTATCAGACACTCAGCTCAGCAGTTTTCACGTTTAATTTTTTTTTTTTTAATTTCACAACTTTATGAAGTACTTTTTAATGTATCGTCAATTTTAGACGAAATAAACGCAAAAATTGCTTATAAAAACAAAAATAAACATGAAAATATAAAATTAATAAAAAAAACTACACACCAAAAAATACTATAATTAAGGTCACGTTCTGAACTAGCGCTAGCTCTTTTGACACGATTGTAAATTAAAAAGTACGGTAGAGATGCTCCATGAAATAATTTTTCTTAATCTATAGGCTTAACTCGTGTCACATTGACTCACATATTAAGACATTGCTAATAATGATAACAACATAGCATTTTATCTTTAACGGTTCATTAGCAAACTACGGTTATATTTCAATTTTTATATTTACAAATATACTTTACTTTGAAATTTACTACTAATATAAAGTGTTATACTAATATGATTATGGATTCATTAAAGCTATTTTGCTTAAATGGAATTACGAAATCAAATCAAAAACAGCTTTATTCAAATAGGCCCCAAGAGCACTTCCGAATCGTCATTTTACAAATTAAAATTTTAATAAAAATAGGTAAAAAAACTTTTTAAGTTAAACGGTTTTATGTTAAACATACATTGCAATGTTTAAGATAAATGTACTAAAAACCAAAAAATAATAAAATAGATACAGTCGTGGGAATTATAAACATATGCATAGACTAGACTAAAATAAAACCGTGGGGCACGTCAATTGTCTACAAATTATCGACTTAATGTGCGATAGAAGAATCGTTTAATTCGTCGTTAAAATAGGCAGTTGGCCCGCAGACGGTGAGGAAATTACTTACTATTTTCTTGCTCATGGAAATTCCAATAGTTATACACTCCATGTAAATAAAAGAGATGTTTCAACTTGTAGACAATTGACGTGCCCCACGGTTTTATTTTAGTCTAGTCTATGCATATGTTTATAATTCCCACGACTGTATCTATTTTATTATTTTTTGGTTTTTAGTACATTTATCTTAAACATTGCAATGTATGTTTAACATAAAACCGTTTAACTTAAAAAGTTTTTTTACCTATTTTTATTTTCTAGTTTTTAGTTTTCATTTCGCATTCTGTTTAATTCATTTAGTGCTTCATTATTGCAAGGCCCATCTTAAATATTGAGGTTGTATAGTGCACTGTATTCTTCTTGTCAAGCCCTTTTATTTGATACCCATATTGGTGGGATTGATAAAAAATTGTTATCAGACATTTGGTAGCGGCGGCCAGCTTAGATTTCAATTTTGCATAGTAAATTGTATTCTACTTGTTGAGACCTTTCATTTGATACCCATGTTGATGGGATTGATAAAACCTAAGTTATCCGCCATTTTGTAGAGGCCGCCATCTTGGATTTTAATTTTATATAGTACATTGATTATACTGGTTGAGCACTTTCATTTGATACCCATATTGATGGGATCGATAAAACCTACGTTAGCCGCCATTTTGTAGCGGCTGCCATCTTGTATTTCAATTTTTTATAGTATATTGTATTCTGCTTGTTGAGCCCTTTCATTTGATACCCATATTGATGGGATTGATAAAACCTACGTTATCCGCCATTTTGTAGCGGCCGCCATCTTGGATTTCAATTTTTTATAGTATATTGTGTTCTGCTTGTTGAGCCCTTTCATTTGATACCCATATTGATGGAATTAATAAAACATAAATTATCCGCCATTTTGTAGCGGCGGCCATCTTGAATTTATAATGATAATGAATAAACATAATTGTATTGTCACCAAAATCCAAAGTGTATACAAAATTTCAGATTAATCGGTTGACAGGAAGAGGGTGAAATTTGAATTACTAAATTTGACCCAAGAATAAATAATAAATAAAAAATAAAACAAACGGGGTGAGCTAAATAAAACCGTTTAAAAATAAATTATTATTTTTGTAAAAGTAAAGCTACCACCGATTCGGAATGTAGATTCTGCAGAGAAGAATCAGCAAGAAACGTATAAAAGTTACTCTTTTGAAAAATAATATATAAACCGTTTTTTAGTACGTAATTAGTAACAAGTAACATTTATGTTGCATAAAATACAGCGTCACTAAGTCCACACATCTTTATCAACTATATAATCTTGCACCGAATACTTTATCTGTTTTTTTTTTTTAGTAAAAACTTTAAATGAGAAAATTCCAAAATTGTTTGTGGGGTTTTATTATACGTGCGAATATCATAACCCTAAAAGAAGACGTTTACTTTGCGCAGTCGGAAACTTGGAGTTACAATTTTTTTATTCCTTCTCGTGTTTACAATGCGAATATTATTATTTATTTCAAAACAATGAATATTCTGGTGAATATACATAATATTGTTATAAATATATTGCGACGCATTTGTTAATATAAAATGCCGTAAATGTCACTAATAGTCCTTTTTTGCAAGATAACTACAGTCTCAATATCTGTAGCATTACCCCACAGTAACAGGCTGTAAGACAGAACACTATGGAAATAGCTAAAATATATTAAACATGCAGTTGCAACGTCGGTCGGATTGTTTGAACTAGTTAAGAATTCAGGTCCTTTTAATCGGTAATGCATTAATAATTTGCGTTTTATTTGCTCTTCTATAATAAAAATAAATATTAAACAATTAAAATCAATTAAATGAGCTATTACAATCGACTCGAGCAATCAGCAGACTGATCTTTGATTTTGTCAACTTAGAATGACCAACACAACTTTTTTATAAAGATTTTTATATCATTTTTAAGAAACAACGCAAATTTAGTAACTGATATTAATTGTTGCACGAGGAAACTAAATTAATAATGGACTACCGCAATTAGTTACTGACAAATTTGTAGTCCAATTGCCAGTTTCCGCATCCGACAATCGCAAAGCGTCAAACAACTTAACTCCCGCTTCGTCGCCCACGATATTATTGTTACTTAACGTGCTATCACTAAATAAAGTCAACAAGAGTCACCACGTGTGCACTGCGTCCTAATTTTTAGATTTGTTATCATTTGGTGGCATTTAGACATGCAAAATGATTATGATATTGTTTCACTGACGTCGAGTAGACATCTAGGAATTGTTTTCTAATGTGTACCCGAATTTTACTAAATATAATGAAACAACTATTTTGAGAACTGTCCTCCCGTGACCATAGTTGCTGTTAAGTATTCGAAATGTCAAAAAAAAACCAAATAAACCGCGATGTTTGTTGAGAATTCTACTAGAGATATTGGGCTTAGAAGTGTTATACCACTTTAACCATCTCGGTATTCTGATTACATTTCTTTTTATAAAACCAGAATTATCACAATTATTACCTATATTTCAACGAATTCCTGATCCACGAATATTATCGTATAAATAATTCAGCATACCAATATCCTAGAGATAAACATCTTTATAACACACAATGTGAGGTATATAAAAGAATAATATTTGCATACCTCTCACGTCATAATGTTTATCGCCTCCATACCTCACGAATATAAAATATAAAGCCATCAGTATCAACTGAAACACCAACAAGGGTGTATATTTCATATTTGTGTATTTATACACCATCTTGACTGGTTGGAACTGAAAAAGAAGATATTAATATTACATTATTATTATTATTTTTTCATTGTAATGGTTATTAAGTTAAAAATCAATACTATGAACATTTAAGAATCAATGAAATCTGTAATGTATTAATATAGTCAGTATTATTTGAACATTCCGATAAAAAAAACAAAAAAATAAATATTAAAGAAGTATTTGTGTTACAACATTTGAAAGGGAGAGAGAAAGAATAGTCTGTAAGATAGTATGTATTGTATTTGTATCTCAAATTTATTGTAAGATTTATGTGTTTCAATAAAAAAATTTAACCATATTTAGATAAAATATATAGAAAAAAATATTATAGATTACGGAGCACGTAACTGAAACATTTATAAATTTCATTTAGTGATTGTAATATATGTAATTTGAAAGGATTACGCTAATTACACATCAACGGTTCGGTTAAGCGAAAACGGTAAAGGCTCGAAATGAGAACAAAAAATAGATTCTGACTTTGTCCAATTAATCACAGGATTTAGTGACACGTCGGGTGCCGGTAATTAGGATGGGATCCTCTTTAATCAATTCTGGTATACCTGAGAACTTAGGTTTTTGTGTAAGGTATTTTAGGTTTAACACACTAGATTGATATTTCATTATTACTATAAAAAAGTAACTATAGCTATGTTACAAGCATAATCATATGTACAATATTATTATTATATAGAAACATTTTTGTAAATATTATGTTTTAGCCGTTACAATGAAAAGAGATGAAAGTGATTAATTCTGTTAATTTTACTTAATGATTTCATAATTATAAACACTTATTACTTTAAACCATAACATTAATTAAATAAAGAACGGCAATTTAAAAAAAATATATAAGATAAAAAAATATAAATGGATATTTCGAAATAAAAAATTTCTTTAATATAAAAGAAATATAATCAAAACGATATATTGAATTTCAATAAAGATAGCTTCAATTTGAAATTGGAATCATGAAAGTCGACAAATCCTTTTTCAAATTGAAATAAATCGTTGAGATATCAAACCTAATTTCGTAAGCTAGCTATTCAGTGACTGTTAAACCACGTTTTGGTCCGAACTAATTCTAGATGGAGATTGGATAGTCATTATGCAATTTACTGCACGCGAACATGAAAAATTTAAACTCACTGCCCTTTTGAATATTTTCAAATAAATATTTCAAAATGTTGAACTTTCCTAATACCTACATATTTTTAAAAGAGCTATTCAAATAGCATATTAAATTATTACGACTTGATAGAAATTCTGTGACCAAAAGTTACAGTGATTTTATGAAAATCTCGATGTCCTTCATGAGTGGCTTCAGTACAACCAATGACTATTAACATTTCTAAAACTAGCTATATACTATTCAAAGCTAGAAACAAATTGATACGAAATTACACACATCTCACAATAAAAAATAGACTTTTACAAAAAAAAAAACTCATGAAAGATATCTTGGATTACACATGGATACTTATTTAACATGGAACGTTCAAATTCATCATTTAATACCTAAGTAAATTAATATCACTCCATGCCTCCTTATACATTAATGTTCGGTGCATACCGTTAACTACGTTTCACAATTTATAATTCCCTAATAAAACCACAATTATTATATTTAATTGCAATCTGGCGAAGTACTGTCAAAACACGATTGGACAAACTACAATTCCTACAAAATGAAATAATAAAAATGTTTTTCAATTTTAAATTTCGAACATCAACTAAAAAAAATCTATCTCGAAACTAAATTAATGAGCCTAAAACAATTATATAATTACAGCACCTGCACTTAAATACGTAAAACTATTGATAAAAATGTCCATAACGAACTACAATTTAATAGCAGCAAAAAATTTGGGCGCCCCTGCACTCGACGCGCGAGTCATTGTTTTGCCTAAAACTACGAGTTTACTACTACTACTAAGTTCGGTCAAACAATTATGACGGTGCGCGTCTTTATAACATCAAAAATATTGAGTCGTTCGATATATTCAAAAAGCGACTGTCTAATTATATTTTTACAAAAATATCTGTCCGAGTATGTAGAATAGAATAATAGTGGTTTTTAAACGTGGTGGTGTTTTTGTTTTTTAATTAATCCGAAGTATCTGGTTGGTTTGTGTTAAATAATTTGTGTGTTATTTTCTCGATTGAAAATGTAAGTATGACAACGAATGTCTGTTAATTGTTTGTTTTTATTTTAATTGTGTAAATAATCTTTAAATCTACAATATAAGCAAGTACAAAAGAAAATTGTACAAACTTTTTATTACAATATTTATATACAATATTATGTGCAGTTATTTTTAAATGTTTTATTTATTTTGCAACTTCATAGTATTGTGAACTTGAACCTAAAATTTCAACATAATTAAAATTAAGTTTATGTCTTTGACGAGTATAGAAATAAAAATTAGTAAAGTTTGATTCCTTTTGTATATATGAATACGGAATAGCTTTTAGAAATACGCAAGACGCTTTAAATTTATCGAAAAAAAAAAACAAAAACAAATAATTAAATTTATTAAAATTTTGTCACGTGCTTTTTTAACTTGTAAAATATGTTTGGCATTTTAATAAAAAAAAAACACACCTTGCAAACACGCTCTATTATTAGAACATAAACTATGCCAATTGTTGTTTTTCCTATATGTCATTGTTGTTTTGTGTATCAATGTATATTTATTTTAAAAACATTTCCTACTCTATAAAATAATACGAATATTTTTGGAAATTCAAATGGAATTTCAATTTTTGGAAACAGAACTGAAATTCTTCATATAAAATCGTCACTCAAATCAATAACTAAACATATAACATAAATGTGTGCAAATTATTTGAATTTAGAACTAAGTTTTATAATTGAAAACATTATCATAAAAAAAGTTAAATTTAAATTCCAACTTCAAAATACAGATTAAAAAATAACGCGAATACTTACTGTTACAGTTTATTCCGATCAGAAGTATCCTATGATCCGCGCTTCAGCGCACACTGAGAATATTCAGCCGTCAAACTTCACATACCTACGTCCATCACTGTTAATCTGTTTCGACAATGTGTCTTTTTATACTTTTTCATAAACGTCCAGTAAATAGACAAATGTGTCAATAGTATGACAGTTTTATGTTATAAATAAAATGTAGCTGAATGTCTGAATACAAGTTTAATATTTGTTATGTTTTTGTTTCTATTTTTTTTTATATTTGAGTTAACAGTAACAAGCTTTTTATTTTGTTTTATGAATGAGTTCTGACAAGTTTAGATCTAAGTTATGATTTTTTATAAACTTTTGTTGGATATTTTTTGTATTAATACATATAATATGTTTTAGAAATAAACACAAGTTAATAAACAATTGACTTTCGTACTACATTATATTATATTGTATGATGTAGTCGACGACCATTCTGATGTATTGGTGACTCTGGATCTGATTCGTATTCCCAAAATTATTTTTGTTCATGTATTATACATAACACTGATTACATTGCCAAAGTTTCTTTGTGCCTACTGTTATATATTATTACATTTTAATTTATCGATTTTTTTACCTTATGGCGATATAAATGATTTAATTTAATTTAATATCTGTTTTAAGTTTAGATATATTTGTCCTTGTGGGTCTTCCCACCGTGATTTGGATAGCACTTAAAGCCGATCATGGTCATGAACATTCGATAACGAGTGATACTCTTGACAGGGAGATTGTTCGCCAGCCCGCATTGGGATAGAGTAGTGGATTAGACTACAATCTATCTACATCGTGAAAGGCCTTAACCCAGAAGTTGGACGTTTACAAGCTGTTTTTGGTATAATTGTCACTTATTTAATAATATTATTAAATTTTAATAAAATTAATGTAATTTTTTGGAATGGTTACTATTAAAAATTACAAAAGCCTACTTACATAAACGCCATAATCGACATTGTAAATCTATAATATATATAAAAGCGAAAGGTCACTCACTCATCACGAAATCTCCGAAACTATAACACCTACAAACTTGAAATTTGGCAGGTAGGCTCTTTATAGGACGTAAACATCCGCTAAGAACGGATTTTACGAAACTCGACCCCTAAGGGGGTAAAACAGGGGTTGCAAGTTTGTATGAAAATCCCATATTTTTGAAGTAAGAGACTTGAAATTGAAAATGTATGCTCTATAGATGATGAGAAGGTGTCTAAATAATGTTTCTTTAGAAATCAACTCCCTTTTAGGGTTAAAACGGGGGATGGTAGGTTGACTCACGCATCACGAAATCTCCGAAACTGTAACACCTACAAACTTGAAATTTGGCAGGTAGGCTCCTTATAGGGCGTAGACATCCGCTAAGAACAGATTTTACGAAACTCGACCCCTAAGGGGGTAAAACGGGGGGTGAAAGTTTGTATGAAACTCCTATGTTTTTGAAGTAAGAGACTTGAAATTGAAAATGTATGCTCTATAGATGATGAGAAGGTGTCTAAATAATGTTTCTTTAGAAATCAACTCCCTTTTAGGGTTAAAACGGGGGATGGTAGGTTGACTCACGCATCACGAAATCTCCGAAACTGTAACACCTACAAACTTGAAATTTGGCAGGTAGGCTCCTTATAGGGCGTAGACATCCGCTAAGAACGGATTTTACGAAACTCGACCCCTAAGGGCGTAAAACGGGGGTTGCAAGTTTGTATGAAAGTCCTATGTTTTTGAAGTAAAAGACTTGAAATTTAAAATGTATGCTCTGTAGATGGTGAGGAGGTGACCAAATAATGTATCTTTAGAAATCAACTCCCTTTTGGGGTTAAAACGGGGGATGGTAGGTTGACTCCCTCATCACGAAATCTCCGAAACTATAACAGCTACAAACTTGAAATTTGGCAGGTAGGTTCCTTATAGGGTGTAAACATCCGCTAAGAGATGATTTTACGAATCTCGACCCATAAGGGGATAAAACGGGGGTTGGAAATTTGTATGAAAGTCCTATGTTTTTGAAGTAACAGACTTGAAATATAAAATGTACGCTCTTTTGATGGTGAGAAGGTGTCCAAATAATGCATAGTTATCTATATATACCTATATATAAGAGAAAGGTAAATAACTCACACATCACGAGAAATCAAAAACCGCTGGATGGTCTATCCATCCAGGTTGGACAAAGATAAAATTTGGCAGGGAGGTAGATTATAGTTAGCAGATGTCCGCTAAGAACGAATTTTATGATATTCCACCGCTAAGGGGATTTAATTGGGGTTGATAGTTTGTATGAAACATATATAGCCTGAAAACAAAACTAAAAATGTGGTGTATAGAGAGGTTTTATAAAAATAACTATTAAATTATACTAAATTGTGCCTTTTAAAAAGTTATTCAGTTTGATAAGCATTTCAAGTGACTGAAATAAAAAAATAATTTGCGTTAAACATCTTAATATCTTCATAACCACGCGGACGTAGTCGCGGGCAACAGTTAGTGTATTATAAAACAAAGTCCCCAAAAGTGTATGTGATCGATTCGCTCAAAATCTACAGAGCGGATTTTCATGCGGTTTCACCATTGGAGAGAGGGCTCCACCATTGGCAAGAGGAAGGTTTACGGAACGGCTAAGCCGATTTTGAGGAGAGTTTCACTGGAAGTTTACCGGAAAAACTTTGTGACACACTAATTTCAACGCGGGCGAAGCCGCGGGCACAGCTAGTTATAGAATAATTGTAGTTTGGTACATTAATAATAATTAATTAAATATAAATGGGTAATTTAATGTGACAAAATTTAAAGTAGAAGATAGTTTTGAGTATTTGTACATTTTTAATCACCAAAACATCAGATGAACAAAAATTAAAAAAAAGGTTCCTAAAAAATAGTGTGTGTTTGTGTTATATAGCCTTATGTACCTACTCACACACACAGTTAATATTTTTTATACGGTTAGGTTGACAAACAAGCATACCGCTCACCTGATGGTAAGCGATTACAGTAGTCTTCAGCAGGCGTCCTGCAACATTAGAAGCATCGCAAACGCAATTCTGACCCTACTCCAAATTCTCCAGGAGCTCTGGTCACCTTAATCGCCACAGGAATACAACACTGCTTGATAGCAGTATTATTTATTATTAGATATGATCTTCTGTGAGATCGAGTTACTTCAAATTTCAAAAATTCGTAATTCACGTATAACAATAAAATAACATATGTGAAAGCCTGTGAACATTTACAGTCGGAGCACTGTGAAATCGTAGCGGGACCATCAATATCCTATATTTATCGTTACATCGAACGTGCAACGCATTGAGCGATATTTGAGTGTAACACGTCGACAGGCAGTATGAAAAAAAATGTATACAAAAATACGCGTTCCACTTTTGTTCGATCATTTCAAATGAATTTTTTATTGTTAACAAAAGCACAGGATATTTTTTTTTTGTATGCATTTATGAATAAAATTTGGAATATTATAAATGTGATAGTGATTTCTTTTTTTGTTTTACTGCCAAAACTCAACTGTTTGACGGATTACTAAATTATGTGGCATGAATATGACTTAAATAAAATATAAAACATTTAACTTTTCAGGATATAACTTATCTTTATTAGGATTTCATTAAAATTTGTTTAACACATTATTCTGCAATAGTTAGATTACTGTAGCGTTTATAATATTAACATGGCTTAGACGCTTCAGGGAACGTAATCAACATATTTTTCCCGTTACGAGACTTAATAGAGTTAGTGACTCTTTTATGGGAAAATGTATACGTTTTTATAATGGGATTCGAGGCGATGTTCATATTTTTGTTACAAAGTTAAAAACAAATTATTTTAGAAAAGTTATTCTTAAAATAATACATAAATATGAAATATGATTGCTTTTTTATGATCGACTACAAATCCTTCGTAGTTTTTTTGTCGTTATTATGGCTATTGTTTCTCATTTGTCATTTTTAGTTGGTATAATGTTTCGTAGTCAATGTTACGTTTTCGCAACGAGTCTTTCTATTCGTGCAAGGATTACTAAAACCGTTTCAGTAGTAACTTTACAGTTTATTGAAAACGAAAAAAAAATATGTAGAAATATAATATAAAATTAGCATAATATTATGTATAGACTATGCGCTGTCCGCGACTTCGATTCGTTTTTAAGATAATCTCTTTAAAACTAAGTGTATTGGGTAAACATATTTTTGTACAAAATAATAACTGTTTTTTCATTTTAGAACTAAAATCTTATAACATTTTTCATCGTAAAGATAGCAAAAATATCTGTTGTGCAGTAACAATTTACCGAAAATTCTCGCGAGTTTAATTTCGAATCATTTCAGTTTTATGACGTCAACTGTGCAAATCCTTGCGTTAATCGCCGTTTTATGAACTTGTTGAATATGAATCGTTTGCGGATTTTGAGTAAATTTCGTAATGTTATCATTTTGTGATGATCTTAAAATAATTTTTTGAAATTAATTTATAATTTCAAACTGATTTTCTTAAAGACACCGTTACACCGTTTATTTATTAATTTCTGCAGTATTACATAATATTTTTTATTCGTGTAATACCTTATGCACAAACGATGTGTGAAGGTGCTTATCACTAAAAACAATTTTTTAACAAGCAACTATTCTATTTGTTACGTTGTATTATGTCCTTGAAATGATATTTAAATGCGTTTTTTCTTTCGGTTTCTTATAGATAAACCTATCCTTTATTAAAGACACCTAACATTGCGTATTGTCGTTGTCATTATCTTCTTGCGTTGGTTTTTAAATGAATTAGATATCTTTTTCTAGTACATGTTCAAACTTTTACTCTTTTCTTGTCATTGCTCCAGCATTTTCCCTCATCACTTCAGCCTATCGGAGTCCACTGCTGGACATAGGCCTCAAACTCTCCACAAGTTCACGCCAAAAATAGCGCGAACTCGTGTGTTTTGCTCATAGTAACCACGCTGGACAAGCAGGTTGGTAACCGAAGGGCTGGCTTTGTCGCACCGAAGACGCTACTGCCCGTCTTCAGCATGTGCATTTCAAAGCCAGCAGTTGGATGGTTATCCTGCTATCGGTCGGCTTTATAGGTTCCAAGGTGGTAATGGAACTGTGTTATCCCTTTGTCGCTTCTTACGACATCCAAGAGAAGAGAGGGGGTGGCTGTATTCTTTACTGCCGTAGCCACACAGCTCCTGCATTTTATGCAGTATAATTATGTATCGTACATAAACTGATATAAAATGCTTATTAAAAAGATTTAATAAGCTAAAATATATTGTCAATCCTCTCACTATTCGTCTGTCATTTGAAATTGATTATTTTAATAGACTTTATCTAATAGAGTTCAAATAAATACTTTGACTACAGTAATGAAAACGCTGAAAAAAAAAGATGTTAGTCCTTAATTTTTTCATCAGTAAAAAATAATTCAATCTATAGAAGAGTGATAGCATCCAAATTAGCACTTTGACTACAACATAGTATGACCCTATGTCACTCGAGTGGGAACGATAGATTGTGGCGATCAATTCGCTGGAGACGCCATTTATATTTCATTTAATATACGCCCTTGCAATTATATTGTTTACATCGTGTTTGCACTGTCTGCAATTTATTTTAATAAAAAGTAACCGAGATGACTCTGTGGATTGTATGTATAGATTTTATAAGTGTGTTTGAGTGTAAACGAAAAAAAACCCACTTCAATTATACCGACCAGTAATACAACTTAGACGAAAAAGTCGAGTAAATACACATTATTCGAGTTATCTCCATCAAATTTAAATGGTACTATGTGACAAGCACCAGATTTCGATTCAAAAAAGAATCATTTAAATCGGTCCACCACGTTAAAAGTTCTAAAGTAACACACACAAAAAAAAAAAACGAATTGAGAACCTCCTTCTTTTTTTGATGTTCGTTAAAAACTAGATTCCAATCCATTAAACGTGTCCAGCTACTGGTTAATCTTGAATATTAAAATTCATTTCATATTCCGGACAGACCGATGATAATAAGTAAGTAATACATTCTTCCAGACACAATATTTCTTTCAATTATTGTTATGTTCCCGTCGTGAGTAAGGTAGACCTGTAGAGCAATGACGTAGCGAGCTTAACTCGCGCCCGGGGCATTTGAACCCTCTTTCGAAAACCATATAATATGTGCAAGATTTTTTTGTTTTGTGGACCATTTGGCGCCCCTTTGTGAGTAGTGCCCGGGGCACGATACCACCCCCCCTGCCCCCCTCCCTCGCTACGTCACTGCTGTAGAGCGCTTGTTGACGAGCGGTGTTTACAACATTAAGGTAAGGCCAGCAACACGCTTGTGATGATCTTGATAGTATATTATGCAGTCGTCCATGAGCGGTTACCATGAGGAAGATCGTGCGGTTGTTGCCACCACTGTGATATAAAAATATTATAAAAACATTAAAAGAGAATTTTTGGAACGAAAATCCTTACGGCAGGCTTGATATTTGGCTGGGCGACTGAACTGAAAAAAATGTGATACTAAAACCGTAAGAACAATATATAACGGAAGTGACGTAATATCAGTCACACGACTGTTTAATATGACGTTTGTAAAACTAAAATATTACTAGTAAACTTTTTTTAATTATTTATGTAATTTTATACCCCGTTGACAAAAATAAATAAGAAACATGTTTTTTTTATTTCACTTAATTTTTTTTAATTAAAAAAATATTCACTTATTAGTTTGAATTATTATTATTATTATTATTATTATTTTGTTTGATTTATTTACTTCTTGGATTTAATTTAATTATTGGATTTTTATGAGTAAAACAACGGGACAATTCTAGTATAGTTATATAGTTTATTACCGTGGAACTATAACACAATATTTTTCATCATGAGACAAATAATACTGGGGTGTCGTGATCAAATAATTGTCACTTGAGCTGAAGTTAGTAACTATTTATATACAGTAGTGACGTAAGTAAATAAGAGGTGTGTCGATACATATTTTTGAAGGTTATAATTATATTATATCCCCTAATACGTAACACATTTACAAATAAAAGGCGTGTCGGTTTAATTTGGAGGTTATTATATAAATAAAAATGATATTTTTGTTATTTGATTATGGCTCTTATCTAAATATTAGGTATCTGTCTGTGACACGATGCCATGTGAATATTTTCACAAGCTCCTAACACTCATCAGCCCAGTAGGTTTAACTTCTGTGTCGGTCTGCAAACACACAACAACATACAAACAAAAATAATGAGACCACGGCAAACGTCTGAATGAGCTGTACAAATGTTTGCAGGAGGCAATAGGAAATCAAATGCCACGACCGCCAGCGCAATAGCCAGTGCTGTGACCGTTGCGCCAAGACTTCATTTAATTAATGTAATATTTATTTAATACTTTTAAGTATTCATTTTTCCCATATATGTACATATTTGTAACTATGTATTTTTTATTTCATTATCACATTCCTTTATACATATATATGCGATATCTTATACATAATTATTTTTATTGATTAACCGACTTCAAAAAAGGAAGAAGTTACTTAATTCGACTGTATATATGTATATATATATAATGTATGTTCGGGGATAAATTCGTCGTTTATGAACCGATTTTGATATTTTTTTTTGTTGGAAAGAAAATAACCTAAGTGTGGTACCATGATGAGGAAACCAGGATTTGATGGTGAAATCCCAGAGAAATCGAGGGAAACCCTCGAAAATTATAGTGACGACTAGTGCGTTTGTTAATGTTTTTCGTCTACGTTGTACTTGTCGATGTAATTAGTCGTTTTTTTTCTCGTTTGAGAGCAAACACAACTATTTTTCTTAAAGTTTTTAAAACTCCAATATTAATTAGTCAATTCAACATTTTTGGAAAATGCTCTGCTCATATAACGTCTAAATTTCAGTGAAAATACCACTTCAAAGTTATTTCTTTCGTCGAAATAGTACTTTAAAGGTATAAAGAACATAATTATAAATATATATTTCAAATTTATTAGGTTAGAATAGACCAAGCGAGTTGAACACTCTATTCTAGCGCAAAATCCCCTTAAGAGGCTACACTACCTCAGCTCAAATTCAGATTTCACCCATACTAAAAACACATGAGAATTGAGAGCGCTTGGTTGTTCATGGCGCGAATTATATGTATTTTCTCCCCACAAACATTATCAATAGTTATATTTTAAAAAACGCAACATATAAAATGTTCTTCATACTTATTTCAATTACCATGCTTAATCTCAAGTCCATAACTTCTATATTTACTGAGATATTAAGGTTTTAATACAAAAATAGAGGTAACTTTGCGATTTTTTTGTATCGAGAAAATTTTATGGAATCGTGTTTTCGAAACATATGAAAGATAGTTTATGTCCTGAAATTTACCATACATAAATTTCAAACTTAAATATTCAGTAGTTTGGAAGATATGGACATCCTACCGAGTGGAAAATAAGCAATTTGAGGTAGCATACACTCTTACGGCCGAACCCAATATTCAATCTAAAGATAGAGACAGATAGTTATCATCGACTGCTAATAACTAGCTATCTATCCTTTGTAGTTGTCCCAATAATTCGCATAGGGGACTACTATCTCCAGTTAGCTGTAGATAGACCGGCTACCTGAGCTCTTCCTTACATTCCAGTATACGTAGCGTCACAGACGGCCTCAGTTATTGTTACACAGATGTTTTGTAGTATTTAAATTTGTCATACAAATTTTATTCATATTAAAGTAATCTTGTTTTATAAAAATATGGACAAATTAATTTTTACACAGACTTTTTAATTTATAATAAATGATATTATTTTAATATGGAATGCATGGTAAATCTAGTAACGGAACGTTTTAACACGACACGAAAAGACGCTACGACGCCATTACGCTTTATTGAATCGTTGTTTCGTTTGAATTTGTATAATTTTTTTACAAATCAAAATTCAAATTATACAAATCATTGCAAATTATAGGTACAATCATTCACCAAATTGTTTGTTTTATTCACAAGATGAGTAAAGTAAGTATTATTTCACAAGAAACATATTATTTTTATTCAATTAATTGTTGTAAAAGAGCAATATCACTTGAACTGCTACTTGAACTTGAGTCTGCCATTATTTTTCACTCGAAATTAATTTTATTTTAAACAAAGAAAATACTTTTTCAATTAATAAATCTTAGTTATCCCCCGAAAACTATAGATCGGATATTGTTGTTACTAAAGATAACCAACGTTACTGACAGATAGAACTCTATTATTATTGGGACGCTTACACTGTCATTTTCATACGAACTGTTATCTCTAGTAAGCTATCCTCCCTCTCGTCGATAGACAGCTTTGAAGGATAAGATTGCCTATCGTCGACAAGTTTATTGGGTCAGTAAAATGAATGATAGATAGATATTTCTGTCTCTAGTAGGACATAACCAGAGATAGATTGAATATTGGGTTCGGCCGTTAATGGACGAAAACAACGGGCACGAGATGATTTCTATTGTACTTGAGACTCTTTTATTGTATCAAGTGCCGACAACTAAACGATTGAGAAGCTATTTATAATAAGCTACTGTGATATTTTGTATAGCGTCAGTTTATATTACGACAACTTATTGCTTACTACGATTGTCATTATGACACTCCCGATATTTCGGCAACCGTTCTTGTGTAAAAGTGTGTGTGCCTTGTTGGTACACTGACGGTCGTGGGTTCGATTCTCGCTCGGAGTGTATGTTTGTCATTATATAAATATTTATTTCTGGTCTGGTTGTTAGTCCTTGTGGGTCTCCCCGTCGTGCCTCGGAGAGCACGTTAAGCTGTCGGTCCCGGTTGTTATAATGTACACATGATAGCAATCGTTAATCATAGTAGGGAATATATCTGCCAACCCGCAGTGGAGCAGCATGGTGGGTTAAATTTCGAGCCTTCTCCTGCATGGGGAAAAAAGCCTATGCCTAGCAGTGGAATATTACAGGCAGAAGCAAAGCAAGTGATATTTCGGCGATGTTGCAGAAGTTGTAAGCATGGCTGATTTTATACTGGTATTCATGGGGACCGTAATAGCTAAAAATTATATTAAAATTGTAATAATAATAAGTGAGGGTCAGAATAGACACAAATATAAGTATTATATATTGCTTTTGATACAATTTCATGTTAGCGTATGATGGAACTAACATAATTATCTACGTCAGATAAACGTCCATAAATAAAAATATATTGCAAGAAAAATATTGATAACATCTCAAAAGAATGAACGAGATTGTATTTTCACAAATTTTATTTACAAAAAGAAAATTGCTGATTAAGTTTCATGTCTTTATCTATTGGTAATGGTCCCTATAGGAGTAATTTTAAGTTAGCTGTTATTGTCAATCTGATGGCAGAAAATGTCACTCAAGTGGGAAATCAAGAACAAGCTTTTCTGGCTATATCTAGTTTATATTTTCTTTCTATGTCACAATTTTTGTTTTGTTTTTGAGTAAGGAAAATTAATTATTATTAAATAAGCATTTAGGGTAAAAAATGCGAGGTTATGTAGTTTCTACGGTTCAATCTTTGTTTAATTTATGTTTTTATAGAAATTTAACCTTTTTGGAAGTTGGTGAAAAAATAATGTTGTGTCGTGTACATATATTCACGAAAAAAATATTTATCGGTACGAAGTTCGTTGGGGTTTATTATCCCATATGTGTTTCTTACAAACAATAACTATACTGCTTGATAAAAAAGCTTTGCAGTTTATATTCCTATATTTAAAGATATTTAACTTATCGTGATGTAACGAATAATCCCCGCGATTTGATAATACCCAACCATTGTAAAACGAACTCTTGATTCAAAAACTGCAGTATCATATACAGTTCAAAGTAATCCGGACAATTAACAAGAATTGTATGTTCGTTTGATAATGTGAATCGTGTTACGAGTTAAGATGTTAAGATTTAATTCAAGGTTGAAAGATAGCAACAGATTAAATATAAAAAATATATTTTTTTAAATATCGAATCTCGTTTGCCAATTTGCGCTGTAGTTGCAAACGATGCAACCACTTGAATCAGAAGTTTGAATGATATTTCAATTTATAATCGGGACCCTGAATAACAACTTAGTAGAGTAACAGCTAAATGAGTTTTACGATTTTTCATACCAACATTAAATTATATATTTTTGAAATATCACGGATACTAACAATAATATTTCTATGTAAAATTCAACACTATTGCGTGGTTATAAGCGCGATGGTCACAAGTGTTATAAAGCAACAAAATAAAATAGGCTTAAAGTTGTAGCAACTGAATTTTGATTACCGGTCTAGGTCAATTTTTTATGTCACATTAACTTAACTGTGGTTTAGGTATCTCAGGACTATTTCGTGCATAGACTATACAGACGGTTGTGATAATAATTCGACACCAACAATTTATACTACGCCAACTCGAATTTTCGATAAGTTGGTTTTCTTAATGCAACTTGAATAAATGTGTTTTTTTTTATAATAATAAAAATTGTGAAATTGCAACGAATAAATTAACTATTAAAGACACCAAATTTCAACTAATTTTCTTAATTAATATAAAAGGTATCACATGTTTTTCCCTTTTATAAGCCTCTATTGAAAAGTTCGCTTTTATGAGTTAGCTTAGTATAAATTGCTGGTGTCGAATTATGGATATGTTATGAAGTTCTAGATTTTAAAACAGACGTTTTGTTTGCATATATTCATTTTTATCCAAACACAATGAACAGATTCAGTAATTTGAATTACTTCAAGTAGAAATATATTTCATACAATATTTATTCACTGAATTTGAAAAAATACATTCAAAACATTAAATTAAAAAATACTTACGAATTATTCACTAACCAATATCCATATTGAAATACTGACAATTGAAGATGAGCATGGTTTTTATTACGCTACTACATACATTAATTTCTTTTTAAAAATTTCGGATTATGGAGTAACAAAATAACTAAAAACCTTTATTAACTACTATTAACCTTTTTAGTATTTTTAAATAACCTGACCTGAACAGCCTGCAATACTGCAATACCTCTCAAATTACCTTTTTTATAATGAAACAACTTTTTCGGATTTTATTGCGGTTCATTAGTTTTTTTTTTTTACAAGCCCGACGTTTCGGATACTTTACAGCAACCATGGTCACGAGAGACTTTAGAAAACAATTCAAACCATCTTTCGATAATCCTTATACAAGTATATGTTGAAATTTGTTTGTGCAGAAAATTCTAATCACGAGATTTTAACAACGCACTTAAATTAACATAGCCTTTTTATCCTATACTAAAAAGCAAGATTGAAATTCATCCTTAGAAGTACAAGTGCTCATGTCAGAAAGAAATGGCTTTATCTCGATCTAAATAAACATACATAATATGCGACAGATAAAGATTTGAAAGTAAACAATTTTACTGTGTCCTCGTCAAATAGACGTATTTAATATGTACATACATATTTACATAACGTTGTATTTACAAGAGTGACAATTTTGCTGTTGAACTGTCATGGCGTTTCAATTAGCGATGTTCTTTATTAGATATACATATGTATATTTTGAAATTGAGATTGCGTGAATATTAATAAAGCTAATACTACATTATATAATAAATATATTTTAATGTGTTTAATCAGTGGGTTAATCGTGTTGGAAGATAATTTCTCTACCATGAAAGAAATAATACTTTTTTTATTAGAAGTCTAATTTTAGTAACAGTTTAAAGAAAAAAAAGAAACAAAGTAAAAATGAGTATAATAATAATAGAAACATAAAAAAAAATCAATAAACAAAAGAAAAGGAAACACGAAAATAAAAATAAAGAAAGAAAAGATTAACTAGGTTACTGCCTCAGCATTGTTTTTGGCAGCAAAAATTTGCTACTAAAATCGCCATTTTTTAGCTGAACCTATAACGTAACGATCGCTAACAGGTGTCTTTGATACAACCGTTACCGACGCCTTTGTGTGCTCTCTGAGGCATATTTGTTAGCTCTACCAGGATAAAAATCCATACCAGAAATAAAAATTTGTAGAAATACAGATATCTGCCCGAAGTGGGATCGGATTAGTGACCGCCAGCGTTAAAGCGACTATTCGCATCATTACATCAGGATTGTTGTTTTAGTAAAAATATTTTATACTGCTTGGGACCCCATTATTATATAATTAAATCAAAAACCAAGCATAATTTACCACTGATTAAAGACTCAATTAGCACATTCTGCGTAGATAGGACTAAATAAAATATTGATGTATGTCGGGTAGTTTCGAATAACTTTGTAACGTTAGGACGTCTGACACCTCAGTCCTCCCGTGACCATGGTTGCTGTAAAGTATCCGAAACGTCGGGAATTAAAAGTTAATAATAAACCGCGATAAAATCCGAAAAAAGTGTTTCATTAAATATTTTATAATTTTTTAAATTGGTATTAAGACTAAACTATATTTACACGCGGTCGATCGCCAGCCCGCCGGATAGACGTCATCACAAGGGATACTGAGTCGACCATGCTCCGGTGTACTTGCGACGCCTCCAACAGACAAAAATTGAAACACATCGCCAGGAGAGCTACCTTCGGAAATGTCATTGACCCACCAAACACCCTACCATGTACCTTGTCAGCGCAACCACGCCCACTCTGACAAGAGTGTACGACTAAGAAGAAGAAGGTATTATACATGTATATTGTCCACTTTATGAACTACTTAGATCAATAATGCTGACCATGGTTTAGCTCTGTTAAAGTGATAAACATATCACATCCTCTATAGTGTTAAATGTTTTTTTTTTTGTGGTATTACGTATATTTCTAAGCTATGTGTCCGCCAGCATAGTGTGGAATAGCATGGTAAATTAGATTTTTCTAATTAAAATGAAGATTTGGTATAAGTTATATACTACACAACTGTATTAAATATGTAAATACTTTAATTATAAAAATTAATGACTTCAGCGTAAGCTTTATTTGTAATTTCCTCAAAGTGGGTTTCATTCCGTTCTGGATACCCACGGGTGTGCTTATGTAGCAGAGACAAATGTATTCGATGTACAATTCCGTATTTTAATTACTCTCATATTGCTTTGTTATATTGGCGTTGGCGCAGCGGTCACAGTAGTGACTGTTGCGTTGGCGGTCGCGGGTTCGATCCCCGCTCACATCAAAATCCTACTGGAGGCCGTTGAGTGTGAAGTGTTTATTTATTTATTTATTTGTCAACTGTATATATAAATATATACAGGCATTGAATTAAAGCACATATCTATGAACACATACCTGTATATATATTTTTAAGTAAAACTTCTTTACGCGCGCTTGAATTGAGGAGTAAGGTGGTTAATGTGTGACGAGAGCCTTACAAAAAGTGTGATCGGGCGAAACCAACGGAGCAAGAGTTCTTTATCTCTTTCTCTTATAGCCAGTTAAGTTTCGTATATCTAAGACACCGACCAGGTCTAGATCGGGCGAAACCAACGGAGCAAGAGTTCTTTATCTCTTTCTCTTATAGCCAGTAAAGTTTCGTATATCTACGACCAGGTCTATTGCTAAAGAAGTTTTACTTCAGTCGTGTGTCTAAAGCATACTCGTTTTCTATTTTTAAATATGTACATGTGTAAATGAATCTCCGAAATGTATGTAAGCGTTCGAATTTCGAATGATGGCTCCAAATCGGACAATTATTTTATTCTTTCTGTCATCAATGTCAGGACGTTTGTATAAAAAAAAGGGAGGAATATATTTACAAAAAGTAAGTAGTATAGAATTAATAAGCAGAAAAAGGGGTTAGTTTAGAAATAGAATGGGTATTCTTTTTTAACAATTATTAAAAAAAACAGCTTTTTTGCATTTAAAATTGTTAGTCTAATTTATGAGTCAATATAGATGGATGTCGAAAGAGTTTTTATTTTATGTTAAGATACTACTATACTACCTTATATACTACTATACTATACTACTATATACTACTATATACTATACTATAATATACTACTATATACTACCTTACGATATCTCAATTCCTAAAAATCGTCAAAAATACAATTTAATATTAAGGCCGAAACTATGCAACAGAAATAACAAATATAAAAATAATGAATAACAAAATATTTGCAATATTATAATGAAAATAACTATTCTCTGAATTTATTCAATTATGTTTTCTATATTCAATCTTAATTGTTAAAAAAAGTTTTTATAAAATCCTACCTATCACAAAACTTGAAGGTTTATTTATAATCGCAATCATCCAGGTTATAATATAGTTATTTATTATAATGTATTTGCTTGCTTCTAATAGGAGGGTGGGTAAATATGTGATTATTTTATATTTTTTGTTTCATTGGTTATTACTAATAGCATTGTCATAAGCCTGGCGGGTTTTTTAATGCTATTTATAATAAATAAGTACATTATTGCTTATTAGATAAATAAATTAAAAAAATTAAATTTATTAATATTATTTAGTTGTATTATATTTTTATACAAAATATTTTTTTATCTTGTTATATAATGCATCATCCATCTGTAATTCTGTATATATATTTAAAACCCCAGTCTTTTATGTATCTACAAAATAATAATTTAAGGGTTTTTCAAAAGTCTTTTATATTATTCATGAAAAAAAATGTACAAATATATTCTATAGTTTTCATTTTTAATTATTTCTTTATAATATAAAGTTACTTCAATGAAGTCCCAGCACCAGGTGTTCCTTTATTTCCCGAACCGTTGATAAGTTCATTTTAAGCGAAGTCTTACGTCGAGTTTCATGTTACAAATTTGTCAAACATTGTATTCATATTCATAAACATCGCGTGACTCGGAGTAACAATTCAGAGGAAGGCGAAGGAAGCGCCCGAAAACATCCGCTCAAAGACGAAACAAATAATAAATTAGGCGCCTAAGTGGCCGCGATTATCCACTTCTCCTTTACGTGAAGTTTTATACAAACGAAAATCAACCAAATCATACAAGATTTCGGTTCAAATTCATTTGCAGAATACTACTTAAAAGGACTACATCCATTAGCTATCCCCTTAAACTTAGCAGATCCTTTATTCCCATAACGCTGAAAGCACTATGGACCGTTGAAACGTCTTGCTTAAAATAAAATAGAATATTCTCCGGCCGGCCACATCTTATCGCTTATCTTATACGATATTTATGCGTGGAGAACATAGAATGTCGATTACTGGTATGTCTGTGAAGAAAAGCTATAGGGAACAAAGATACGGCGGATTTGATCCGCTTATTCTACGTCAGCGAAAGATTTCTACAAATCCTCTCCGAGGTTTTACAGTGAAATTATTGGATTTAGTTCGTCGAAACTTTTTTATCGCAAATACGTATTTTTCTTTAGAACATTGATTGTTATTGAAAAAGTTTTATATGTTTTGGGTGAATTGCTGATTACAATAAATCATTTTATTTGATAATATCGAATACGTAGAAAAATACGAAAAAAAATTTTTTTTTGTTAAAAACTTTAAGCTCTTTTTAAAATTAACTATAACATTATTTATACTAGCTTAGCCTCGGCGTTTTCGTGTTACCAAACCGTTTCGGTGTGAATGAATTTTTGATTGCGCGTAATTTTGTAACTAAAGTACTCATTAAAATGATAAAATTAAAAGGCTAATTTTAAATGACCTTTTTAATGTTAAAGGTGAGAAATATATTTTCCTGCATAGAAATGGTCCTTATGAATTCTAATTATACTTCTTCCTCGTTTCGCGAAATTTGTTATTGACTTTAATTCGATTGTATTTTTTTGAAAGTAAGTTCCTTATGGCGCGTTGCGGAGGTGTACAATAGCCGGCAAAAAAGGCCGTAATGTAAAAAAAGGCGTAAGATTTTTATGTATAGTCTATGTATGATGGCTATACATTATCTAATGTATAGTTTACGTGATGACTGTTATTATTATTGCAGTTTGCCATTATATTGATTATTATTATTATACATCATTGGATAATTATTATATATTTTTATAAATCATTGTAAATAAAATAAAGATGTTAAGCTAATTATGTAAAATAGTTTTTTTTATCGATATAAAAATCATAATAAAAAATGTATGCCTGAATAATTATCTTCGTCATACCTTAAATAGAACTTGAAATTAATATTTTATAATAAGGATCTTTGCTGAGCAATGATGCGTTAATACGGCAGTAAAAATATAGACACCCCCTCTCTTCACGTGGATGTCGTAAGAGGCGTCTAAGGGATAACACAGTTACGACCTGGGAACTTAAAAAACCGACCAATTGCAGTATAACTATCCAATTGCTGGCTTTGAAATACACAGGCCGAAGACGGGCAGCAGCGTCTTTGACAAACCCAGCCCTGCGGTCACAAACCCGCCTGCCCAGCGCGGTGACTATGGATAACACACATGAGTTTACGGCATTTTTGGCACGAAATTGTGGAGGCCATGTCCAGCAGTGGACTGTATCAGGCTGAAGTGATAAATAAGGAGCTTGGTTCCTATATGGTGTTCCACGACACCGACAATTCTTTAAATATAATAAGACTAATTTATATACATTTCTAGCCTTTCATTGTTTTTTTTATGTGTGTGTTTTGTATTTTTCAAATTTTTTATATCCTCAAAATTTTTGTTATCTTACTCCAGATTTTTTTGCAAATTGTATTATTGTTATAATTAATAGTGAAAACTTGTTTGAAAAATGTGTTAGTGTTATATTGTGTATGAATATACTATTGATTTTGTTTGTTTCCTAATAAAAATTGTATAAAAATAAAAAATTACTTTTTATTATTTCTGCATTCGAAATCTATCGTTTGTCACGTGAACGCGTTTAAATTTAAGCAAGACCTAGCAAGTATCTTTTGAGTTATACTTAATAGAGCGGATTTCATCGATTATTTGTTTTTTCGTCTACCTACGTAATATCTCTTGTAAATAAAATTTGTTTTTTTTTTTGCAATAAAACACCATTATTTATATTGTTATGAAATATTAAAAAAAAATGGTTGAATATAGATAGACATAATGATTTATTAGAATTTTATTTTCACTCTTTAAAGATCTATATTTATTTGAAAAATTATTCTTGTTTCTTAATGATGAAACATTTCAAATTATTATTTATAGGTACTTATATTGAACTAGAAGTACCCGCAAGTTCGTACAGGAAAAAATATCTTTTCTTAGATCCATTTCCCTAAGATATTATTATATTCAGATAAAATAATTATTAAGTAATTTAAATTTCGTAACAAAAAATCGTTTATCTTACAGGAACGAAATATAATTATGAGTCTACAATTCACAATTAATGTCATTTATTATCAACTCCAAAAATGGTCCTCGAAAATTCGGTGCATAAATTTATTTGGCGGGAAGGCGGAAATTACTGTGTTGTCTCTTCTTTGGTTTGTTCGTATGTTCTAATTATAAATTAAATAAGTGGCATTAAAAACAATAATTTAATTATTCTTTTCGTTAAAAATTAAAGTAATAAAACGAATTTTTAGCAATTTATTTGGAAAAAATTTCTAAGTAAGGATAGCTGAGCAATAGTTGGTATAACATGAAATTTAAAAATGATATTCTCAGTGATCCTCAAGAGATGGAATAAATTAACCATATCGCTTTCAAGCGTATTATCCTAATCAAGGAAATCGTGAATTATCGACGATAGTTTTTATATTTTAAGCCAATATGGATTATGGTAGAAATGAATAAAGGCTAATATTATGATTCTGTATTTCACTGAAATATACACTAAAAATTACTCTGACAAAAATATTATCTTTTTCTCCTGTGATTCTTTGCTGCTGTGATTCTTATTCCTTTCCTTCATCGCTTTCTATTTTAATATTTACAAATAATATCTTGTACATGAAAATTAGTTACGCTAAATTTGCTATAAATCTTGAATTTTAAGTTATCTTTCTAAAGCAGTCCAATTGGAAGTATTTTATAACCTCACAGAAGATTGAAATCAAACAATACCTTTCTTTAGTTTTATACATATATAACTAGGTCAGCAAACAAGCGTACGGCTCACCTAATAATAAGCGATTACCGTAGCTTATAGACGTCTGCAACACCAGGAGAATCGCAATCACGTTGCTGACCCTACCCCCAATTCTCCAGAACCTAACCTAACCAACAGGAAGACTGCTTGAAAACAGTATTATTTAGCTGTGGTCTTTTGTAAGGTAGAGGTACTTTCCCAGTCGGGCTGCTGCAAAATCCTTAATTAATCATTACAGCCTATACAGTCCACTGCTGGACATAGGCCTCCACAAGTTTACGCCAAAAATAACGTGAACTCATGTGTTTTGCCCATAGTCACCACGCTGGGCAAGCGGGTTGGTGACCGCAGGGCTGGCTTTGTCGCACCGAAGACGCTGCTGCCCGTCTTCGATCTGTGTACTTCAAAGCCAGCCGTTAGATGGTTATCCCGCCACCGGTCGCCTTTATAAGTTCTAAGGTGGTAGCGGAACTGTGTTATCCCTTAGTCGCCTCTTACGACACCCACGGGAAGAGAGGGGGTGGCTATATTCTTTAGTAACGTAGCCACACAGTACAAATCCTTAATTAGGTTAAGTGGTAAATAAGGTAGCCAAAGCTACTGGGTATACGCAGTGTTGATAGGAGGGTTAAGATCGGAACGGAAGGCGCGGTCGGCGACGCAGGGTCTACCTGGCCAATCTGCCACCGTAACGCCGGACTAACGGGCGATAGATCGGGGATGTATCGTCCTCATTGCACGGTCTTTAGAAGGGAAGCGACCTTTGTGTTAGCCTCTCAGGAGTTACTAATCGCGTTGAGCTTTAAAGGCAACCGCTAGCGGTATCGCGGAAGTGTAACCGCGTCGCTGTGATTCCACCCAGGCGTGTTGAAGGAACACCCCAGAGGTTTTAGCCGGCGCGAATTGGACATACCCTCCAGCTTCCCCTGGCTGGAGGCATCCGTTAGGGATTTCTTCTGGGTAAAAAAGGGTTAAGATCGGAAACGTGCCTGGATTTTCACAATATTGCAACCATTCGAAATCTATGTCAACCGCTAATCATCATAAAAAAAGTTAAGTTAAGCTTTATGGTTTCAATGTTCGAAGCGACCCTTCATTTAAACTTTTTCAATTTTACCTTCTTCTTGCAAATATATTATGTGCAGTCAGCCCGTTTTTGATTAACAGATAAAACATTAAGTTTCATATAATTACAGAAATACTCGTGACTCAATGAAGCTGTTTAAAATGTGAATGTTGAACACTTTCATTTTTGGGTCAAACTCATCGGAAATTTTTAAATTTTAAACGAGTTACTGTATGAATAGACATAATTTGTATAGAACTTCATATTTTGTAAGCTAACCTAATGGTAGGGCCATTATTAGCTGTTCTTATTGATATAATTTATTCTATCTTGGATTGGTAATCATTCTCACTGACTTCTCAGAAGACTTAAAAGGGCTCAACAATCTTGGAAGACATCATTTTCCAATTGTCTTAGATAAAAATAGTGTTTTTTTTTTAATTTATATACACAAAAAAAATAAAATTATTAAAACACGTTGAGTATACACATGATGGGACGCATATCAATTTGGAAGGCTTCAAACAGAACAGACACCGAGATTTGCAAGGTAAAATAAACAATAAAATTAAGCTTATTAATATAATTAAAACATAATAATTTTAAAATACCATAGACATATATAATAACACCTCTTATTTAACTGTTACCTGTAGGATATCACTACTATACTGAGGACAATAACATACAATACATCATAAACGCCCAGACGGGCGCGAGGGCGGGATTAGTCCGTGATGTGATCATTCATCGCCCTACATCAACCCTACATCTAACAAGATGCAATGGTTTGTTAGCATACAAGAGCGATACGGAGCATTTTTCTATTTGATGTATTATTGTGTTTCCAAATGAAAAAAAAGTGACTTAAATAATAATAAAATTAAATCAAGAAATAACACAACAAATTTAAATGGAACTACATGACAAGTACCAGCATTGATTAAAAAAATGATTATCAAAATCTGTACACCTAGTAAAAAGTTATAGTATAACGTAAGATGACGAAAAAATTCTCAAGTAAATGCGCATTTATTTTTGTTGGATAATTATAACTCAAAAACTATTTGTTAGATCTTGATTACATTTAACCACATGACAAGCAGCGCATTAATTAAAAAAGTATCATCGAAAATGGTCCACCCAGTCAAAAGTTCTGAGGTAACATACAAAAAATAAAATAAACGAATTGAGATCCTCTTTTTCGGAAGTCGGTTAAAAAAAATATATCTAATAATTCGTATTTACTTGACTATTTTATTATACCTCACAACTTCAGTGTATTATACCTCATAACTTCTTACTGGCTGTACTGGTTTTGATGACTTTTATTTTAATCGTAAGCTTATGTTTATTTAGTGGTTCCTATTAAATTTGATCAAAACTGACTCTGAATCTCTGACTCGTGATTTGATGACTACTTTGTGTGTAATCTTTGATAAAGCGTATTTATTTGACCATTTTTTCGTCTACCTATGTTGTATTACTTTTCGATGTAATCGAAGTCGATCTGGTTTCGTTTGTGAGTAAATACACATAAAAAAATACATTCGAATTCAGAGTCTTCTCCTTTTTTGAAAGTTGGTTAGAAAAAAGAATCGTCACCTCAACGTCTAGATAAAAATGGTCTAAAATACATTTGGACTCAAACTACAGATATATGTATTTATATAGTACCTACTTGTGCAGAAACTTACTTGTTTGATGAAATACTAACACATACATATAAAAGTATTCTATGATTGTAAATTCAGATTATGTGTATCTGTATATGTGTGGTGCCGTTTGGTGTCGGCCGAGTAGAATAGCACCGCCCTCTTTCTTCCCGTGGGGGTCGTAAAAGGCGACTGAGAATTAAACCTGGCTCAAAATCATCAGGGTCCTGGAGAAGGAAAACTTCATTTGAAACTCGAAAAATGCGAAATACTCCTGCAGCCGAACTGGCTCCCCACGTATCGACTAGTCGTTCCTGTGGGCCTAGCCAGAGAGGTCGAGAGGGTGGCACAGAGCTTAGGCAACTCTGCGTTTTTCTGAAGAGTGTCCTAGGCGACACAGTGTCTGTCTGACACTGTCTAAATCGTCTACAATAGACGGACTAAGGCCAATGAATGATATGTGTGGCTATAAGTTTGTGTATGCGTGCGTTCAACATAACTAGATTATGTGTGTGCACTCATCGTATGACACCACGCTATCGACAAATTGCACCACAAATCTATACATATAATAAAATGGTAGGATAGTCAAAACTGTACATTGAATATTTTTTTTAAAGAATACTTGGGGTGTGATCTACAATCGATACCGAAGCCAAAAATATAGTTTTTAGAATTTTTGTCTGTTTGTCTGTATGTATATCCGGGATAAACTCAAAAAGTACTGCATGGATTTACTTCAAATTTGCACTAATATTATTAAAAAGTCGGGTCGACATACAGGCTACATATTTTCACGCTATCACCAATCACAGGGAAAAAGCAGTGAACCTTTATTTCTTCAACGCATTCTGTAACAACGTGTCATCTAACGACGCATATTTGAATGTTGTTGTTATTATGTTAATAACCACTCTATAAGCTAGCTTCACACTATAAATAAAGACATTCTGTAGTATATTTAGTATCAGAATTGCACCCGTGCGAAGCCGGGGCGGGTTGCTAGTGACCAATAAAAAGAATCTGTGGAACTATTACGGTTGAGAAGCTCAGAGTATCAAATTAATTATTTTGATACGCCAATTAAAACTTTCCTTGGGAAATAAAATTAAAATTTTGGTGTTTAGATAACTTCGTTATTTAAAAGTTTGTATTTTATGTTGATTTAGTTCCGGGCTGATTGCTTTCAATTTCACTACTAAAATTGTAATCATTAAATTCGTTCAGTTGTACATAAAAATATTAAAATAAAATAATAAATTATAAATACAAAAATTTTGATTTAAATAAAAAAGGCTTTAGACCATATTTTTTATATAATTATAATAAGTATAACTATTTTTAACCGACGTCAAAAAAGGACGAGATTACTCAATTCGACCGTATATATATCGGTAGAATTATGTATGTTCGGGGATAACTTCATTGTTTATGAACCGATTTTGATAATTCTTTTTTTTTTTGTTGGAAAGGCGATATCCCAAGTGTAGTGCCATGGAATATAAGGAAACCAGGATTTGATGATGGAGTCCCAGAGAAATCGAGGGAAACCCTCGAAAATCGTAGTGACGACTAGTGCGTTTGTTAATTTTTTTCGTCTACTTACGTTGTATTACTTGTCAATGTAATTGATGTCGGTTTATTTCGTTTTAACATAATTATTAATTGAAAGATAATATATTAGTATTAATACTTGCATATTTTTATTATTGCAGTAATCTCACGATTTTGTCGGCATGGAATTTCCCTTTCCTTATTTTTCGTTAATATTGGTCTGTGTTATTATTTTCTTGTAGAAAAGCCAAAATTGCAAGTATGACATTAATCACGTCGGAGCAATAACTCCCGCTGACCAGTACAATGTTTATGTTTTTCGAAGCTACAGCAGTACACGTATAATAACTACGAAATATCTAATTTTCATGTAGCGATTCCGCTTTACAAAGGAAACCGTTTAACGGTCTCATTCAATCCATTTAGTCGCTTAGGTTTGTCCAATTTGTTCGATAATTTCCGCATCCTCTAATTAAAAATAGCATACCTTTAAAACAAAATTAATGGTCACTTGGTATGGCATATTTATACAGTAAACTGGTTATTTATTGTGTCCATTTTTTTTACAAAAATTGCTTTGTAATTATGACATTGTTGTGATTAACCTTCTGCAGCTGAGTTGAGTTTGTTGTTAATAGATATTTGACTAAGGCGTAGTCTTGTCAGACGTCAAATTAAAATGTACCCACTTTTTATAATATATTCAAATTAATTTAAAAAATGAAATCAAAATATACATTTATATACTTAGTTAATTCAAAATACAAAATAAGGGAGCAAAGAAATAAATCTTAATATTTATTTTGTATTTTTTACTGACATATACATTTTTAACAAATTTTTACACTAGGTGTAATTATCAGCACCTATTTTTTTTTTTGTCAAAGAAACTTAACATTTTATTTTCTGAGTATAACAGTATTAGAAAAAAAAAAAAATATACAGGAATAGGTACCTACTTACAATCAAAGTAACTTTTAGGTATTATGTACATCTCGTAACACCGAAAGTCACCACGGTGCGGTCTTCCGGCTGTCAGTATCGGGTAGCGAAAACCGTTTAAGGAAGTTACTGAGCAAGACAGCACTACAGGATACCTCATTCAGAAATGGTAACGGTTGGTTTGAATAGAGTTGTCTGATAACCTACCACATCAGTTGCAGAAGGTTACTAAAAGTATAAAGGTAATGCGTGGTCCCATATCATTTACGGTTTTTAACCGACTTCCAAAAAAGGAGGAGGTTCTCAATTCGATTTTTTTTATGTATGTTACATCAGAACTTTTGACTGAGTGGAGCGATTTCGACAAATTTGCTTTTGATCGAAAGGTGGTGTGTGCCAATTGGTCCCATTTAAATTTATTTGAGATCTAACAACGACTTTTCGAGCTATATCTAATAATGCGTTTTTACTTGACGCTTTTTTCGTCGGCCTACGTTGTATTGTACCGCATAACTTTCTACTGGATGTACCGATTTTTATAATTCTTTTTTTGTTGGAAAGGAGATATTTATAGTTTAGTATTATGATAAGTAAACCAAGATCTGATGATGGGATCCCAGAGAAATTGATGGAAATTCTTGAAAATTCGCAATAACTTTTTACTGGGTGTACCGATTTTGATAATTCTTTTTTTGTTGGAAAGAAGATATCCTTAGTTTAGTACCATGATAAGGAAACCAGGATCTGATAATGGGATCCCAGAGAAATCGAGGGAACTTCTTGAAAATCCGCAATAAATTTTTACTGGGTGTACCGATTTTAATAATTTTTAATTTAATCGAAAGCTGATGTTTGTCATGTGGTCACATATAAATTTTATTGAGATCTGATAACTACTTTTTGAGTAATCTTTGATAACGCGCAGTTACTTGAGTATTTTTTCATCGATCTACGTTGTATTACTCGTCGATGTAATTGAAGTCGGTTTTTTTTCGTTTGCGAGCAAACACAATTATATCTTTTCATATTTACTACACTAAAAACTCTTGGAAACCTATATTTTTTATAATAAAAAAATAATCTTCTTATATTTACGGTTCCGTTCGACACAATATAAAAAACAATCATAACAAAAATAATAAAACATAAAATATATTGGAAAAGTCGAGACAACTTATGTTGTGGGTGTTCATAGATCATTTTATCCGACCATTGTATGAGTGGAATGTATGCGTTTTTGTTACTCTAGTGGTACTAAAACCAGATTTTTTTTTAATGCTTTAATTCTCTTTTTTCATTATTTGATTTAAATCTTATAATTGTTGAAGCCAAACGCCAAGTAAATGATCACTCATTTACGGTATATAATGAAACCTCTTTATATTTCAAAGAATAAATAGCGACTTTTTCCAACACCATCTATTTCAAGTTGCGTCATTATTCTCGAAAACCATCGATGTGAATTTACTTGAGTTTTGGTCTAAATTCAGAGACATAGTCATATTTGCGTGACCCAAACGCAAAAGCAGCCTAGAGCTACACTTTGGAAATTTGAAATAAATTGAAATTCTCCATGACGTTTTTAAAGATGAGATGAAAATTTAGGAAAATGCAAAGAAGTAATTTTCCTACAAAGAAGTTAACCGTTTTTCATGCTTTCAAAGGCTAAGTTAAAAGAACTACAAATATAAATATCCAGACTAGAAAAATTATATTGCAAATTATATGTACATATATAACAGAAAGATGAGCCATTTTGAGTGCTCAGCCTGTAATATCCCACTGCTGGGCAGAGGCCTCTTTCTCCATATAGGAGAAGTATTGGAGCTTAATCCACCACGCTACTCCACTATGGGTTTGCGGATATGTTTTCGACTATGATAACGATGGCTATCAAGTATTTCTGATAACAACCAGGACCGACGGCTTAACGTGCTCTCCGAGGCACGGTGGGTAGACCTACAAGGACAGACAACCGGAAAAAAATATTTTTGCAAACACAAATATCCATTCCGAGCGGGAATCGAACCCACAAACTGTCGGTGTTTTAGATGACTACTTGCATCACTACACCAGAGCGGTTGTTGATTGTTTTCAACAATAAAAATAGCAATGAGAAGAAATGACAAATCGCCACCCAGAGACACTCCAACGTCGACTTCGTAACAAGACAAAAATGACATATCGGTACATATATGCTGCCATGAGTAAGGTAATGAAAAGAAGGCGATAAGCAATAGCATGGTAAAAATCTAAAAATGTTGATAATTTTGGCTATTCACACCCCCTGTTTTGAAAACTTGGTGTGATCTTAAAAAATCTTTTAACAAAACGGTTTTTCGACATCGATGAAGAACCGCCATATTAAACTACATAGAATATGTGTAACATAGTTAAAAAGAGAGATTATTATATGATAAACTAGATGTATAATGTATTGAAATTACATTGTAATATTTTATTTTTGTTGAACATAGTGGATAGGACTCACTACTCACTTTTTTTTTTAATATTAATATCCACGAAAGCAACTGGCACTACAAGTCATCTCCTTTGAGAAAGCCAAGAAGTGGGGTGACTACAATTTCAGGACGAAATTTGAGGTAAGTCATACGAAAGGCTCTAATGTACTCCCTTTTTATTTCGTTAGTACTTTCAAAATTAATTTTAAGTGTAAATTCCGATACAATAATTTAATATATCTTGTAATTTTATGAACATTCTCTGGAAATACAGTATCTAATGGCTTATTTTGTGAAAATGTTTGAAGATTTTATATTAGTTTCTCTAAAGTAGGCCGTTAATGCTAGGGGTTTCCCATGTGGTTCTTGATGATCATGCATTCTCTTTCGCGAAATAATCCCCAAAGGACAGCTAATATCACAAAATTTTAGATCACGTAAGAATATATAAGTTTTTTACTTGGAAGTGAAAAAATAGAGAAAATTTAAAAATATAAGTGATACAAGAAAATATTATGATAATGATGATATAAAACCGCTTTGTGATGTAAAAATTTAGCATTAAAAACAAATGTTGCTAAAATGTCTTGTTCAAAGCATGAAAATGTAACTATGAAAATATTATGCATTTTTATTTTTCCATATTTTCTTTTTCTAGAAAACCTCTGAACAATTCATGCATACAGACTAAAAAAAAATCCAAGCAAAACTCTGTTTCAGTTATTCACAAAATTTTTGGTAGAAAATGGTATATAAGAGATATAAAGAAAAATGTGTACATCGTTTTATAGCTTAATTGGCTAGAGCACTGACACGGTGAGTCGGAGATGCAGGTTCGATCCCCGTTAGAAGGTCGATTTGTGATCTGATATTAAAAAATTTTAGAATTCCCTCATCACATATGAGTACAAAGTAACAAAAAATTAAATAATACCAATTGCAAAAATAGTTTTCTAAATTCCAAGTAATACAGTGAAAGTAGGTGAAGCATGAAGTTGATAGATACAATTTGTTGGCTGGTAGCATTCTAAAATTATAGTCTCCTCACGAGTCTGGGCGCCTGCCAAAAACGGACATATCGCCCTTTGACTCGATACAGGTGAAACAAGATTCAATTTTTAAGCAAAATAAACGCTGAGTCATCCATGCATATTAAAATTTTAATATCTGAAATGCGAAACGTTGCATAAAATATATGGGTCCAATGAATTGAAAAGTTTCTTCTATGACGGCGTTTTGTCTTTGGCGTACACTTAAGCCGATTAGTTTTAAAAATAAGTTTTCAATTCTTAGCAAATATGAACGTTTGCGCTTACAAACTTTAGCAGGAATAAGTAAAACCTTGTATTTCCTCTGTCCGTGATCCCAAAAGGTCGGGTTTAAATTTACTTCGAAATAAATTTAAATGTTTTGGGTTCTTTTTCATCTTGATGTATCTTTTCTTACTTACTTTATTTTATAAACACATATTTCTTGCTAACTTGAACCACAACCGAAGACGACGGATTCTAACCGCTAAATTTTTGACATATAAACATGCTTGAAGTCAATTAGCGCTCTGCGTTGTAAAAAGAGTAATAAGGCCGCGTGACTAGTAAGATGTTTTAAAATATACACGTCAATGTTTCAACAGCAACTGGTAGGTTAGTTTCCAGTTATTTTGTAACTAAAGTTAGTTAATCATTTTTATATCGATTGATTAAGAAAAAAAAAACAAAAAAAAAAAAACAAATAGAATAGAAACCGTCCGTATTCTTTTCTTTTCTTATCTTCTTTTCTGTTCTTTTATCTTTTTAAGAGGTGTCTGAAAAAATTTAAACAATTACATTATTTAATTATTTACTTAAAATACATATTCAATTTTTTCCAATACATCTTTAACGTAAGATCGTAATATTGCTCCCAAATTCCTGACGGTTAAGGTGGTCACATGATACAGAAAACAGTATAACTTTATTAACAAATTACATCACTCAAAGTCCCCTTAGAGGTCAAGGTCAATTTGTGGCTACTTCAATTTCAGTTGGGACTTAAGGGATGTGGTTACCTAAGCTATCTATCTAATAAGCTTATATTTACTTTCGAACTGAGAGCATCAAAATGACAGCAGAATACAATCAACCTTCACGTAGGATTGAAAGTACGAAATTATTATATGAAATTCTGAAAAGAAAATAGCTTTTATCATTAAGATGGGAAAAAATTACCTATGTTCAAAACAAAATAAATGTGTGTGTTTTCAGTGCTTTAAGTCTTTGAAAATGGTGAATAGTGAAAAAAATTATAGTAGGATGAAATTCACTGTAAAAGAAAGAGAATACAACGAAAATGAAAAAAAAAATACATTACGGCCGATCTGAGATCGGGAAGTGGGGAGGGGTAAGAGGTAAATCACCCGATTTAAGGGTAAAAAAAAACGGTTTATCTCGATTTCCTGCTAAACTAACAGTTCTATGTAAAAAAATTAAATGGCAAAGTTGTAGGTAATAAAAAGATCTACAACTTTTGTATTTACACTTTTTGTTTAAATTGTTATTAAATACAAATATTAAGATTTAATGAAACTTAGAAATGCTATTGCAAATAACTGATTTTTATCCTTTACAAATGGAATTTCATTCGCATTTTTATCAAGTGAACTGAAAACACAGGAACATTAACAGATGGTGGAAAATCTGAAGAAGTTATATTCGTCAGAGATCGTTAGCTTATCTCATAATCTTTGTCAAAGTGACTCGAGACAGTTTAACGAATGCTCCTGTCTGGTACTATCGTAACAAGTGATGTAACAAAATTGTTTATTTTTCTTTATATTTTCCTATATAATCTTTTTTTGCAAAATTTTCTTTACAATATATAATATACATTTAAATACACATTCATAAAATAATGTTCACGATGATAACATTCAAGTTTTTTAAGTCAAATAATACGATAAATAATTCGAGGACGCGTTGGCGCAATAGTCACAGCACTAGTTTGTGACTGTTGCGCTAACGGTTGCGGGTTGATCCCTGCACACGGCAAACATTTGTATTGGCCATACAGATATTTGCCATGGTCTGGATGTTTGCACACTCCTTTTGGGTCTCTCCACCATGCCTCGGGAGCACGCAAAGCTGTCGATCCCATTTGTTATCATGTACACCTGATAGCGATTGTTACACATACTAGGGAATATATCCGTCAACCATCATTGGAGCAACGTGGTAGATTAAGCTCTGATTCATCTTTTACATGAGGAAAAAGGCCTATGCCCAGAAGTGGGATATTACAGGCTGAAGCATAAGCGTAATCGTAATCAAATAATGGCGAACAAGTAATAAGTAAATTCAGTTTTATTTAACATTATATATACATACATAATTATATTTATATTAAATCAAATCCAATTATTCTATAGAAACAAATTTGTTTTTACCAAAGGGATGTGAATAATTTCATTGACCTGAATTTGTAACTAGGTGAGTGACTGGCGGTAATACAAGTAAGACATTAATCACAGTTTTATCCGTTCGTCCAAATTGGTAAAAAAGGTTTTTATCAGCCGCAGATGGTACTTTTAGTCTTGGTAAAATTATATTCGATGATTTTATACTTAAATGTGTTTTGATTTATTTTAATTAATGTTATTATTAACAATCTCTGTAACTGTTAATCTGTGTAATAGTATTTTATATATGTCACGTGATTTTACTAGAATACAAAACTATACAACATTATCCCAAAAAATTATTTGAGATTTACTAAATGCCAAGAAGAAGATATTACATCGAAGGTGTATTGAACGAAAATTACCAAAGTTCAATTTTCCACGCGAAGTAGGCTATTTTAGACATACAGTCACGACGCAATTTTATGTATATTATCATCATGTGTAAATGAACCAAGTGTAGACTAAATCAGAGTAATGACAAGCCAGGAAATTGGGGAAATAAGATCCAGGGAATACGATTACGAGCACCTCGACCCGTGTTTTAGAATTCCATTTCGTAATTCTAAATCGAATAAGATATTGAGACAGCGTTTTGTCCTGATTTCGTTATCGCGCATTTTCGTCACATACGTGTATTCGAATGTAATGAAGATTTATATAAAGGAGTGTATATGAAGATACCTTTTATCAATACTAATTCTGTGACTGAGTTTCTTCTGAATACGAAATTAGGTTTGATATTGTCTGACCTTAAAATTGTAAAGTTATACATTGCTTCTGGGCGTATTGTGGAAACAGTTTTAGGTTTTTAATTTATGATTAATATTGAATTAGTAATTTACATAAAGGAGAACGTAGTTATTGTATAGATAGTGTACCTAATTCTTACTATTTTATTCTCATTATACTCGTTTTCTTTTCCTTACAAATTAACGCGTTATAGCATTTCAAGAATCATAAATTAAATTCTATTGTAATGTCAATGTAATTAGCAAAGTATAAAAAGGTAAAAATATGTATATATATCTATAACTGTCGAAAATTCAAAGTAATAAAAATCAGTAGGTATAGCAAATACATCCATACTTAACCCTTACTTAACCCTCACAGATCGATTCGTAGTATTATTAAAAAGTATCGTACGCAGCTCATCATGTTCAGCTCAATAGAAATAGACTTACCTAGACGTAGAGGTTGTGAGGGTATATACCATAACTATAATATAATAAATATAATTTTTCAAGTATTGTTAAATAATTTTCATGATTAATTTGCTCGTGAGTTTGATTTTAGACAGATTTTCATAAAATAATAAGGGAATAGTTAATAAACTAATAGGTTCTAGCAAATTAAAAGAGAGCTAGCTAAGCTAAAGCTTTAAAAAAATATATAATACTTTTCTGTTCTTCATCATCATCATTACAGCCTACACAGTTCACTGTTGGACATAGGCCTCCACAAGTTTACGCCAAAAATAACGTGAACTCATGTGTTTTGCCCATAGTCACCACGCTGGGCAGGCGGGTTGGTGACCGCAGGGCTGGCTTTGTCGCACCGAAGACGCTGCTGCCCGTCTTCGGCCTGTGTATTTCAAAGCCAGCAGTTGGATGATTATCCCGCCACTGGTCGGCTTTTTAAGTTCCAAGGTCGTAGCGGAAATGTGTGTGTTATCCCTTAGTCACGGGAAGAGAGGGACTTTTCTGCTATCTCTTCTAAAATATTTTTAATTCTCTACAAAGTTTCCACTCACCACATACACGTTTGTTCTATTTTGGTTTACATTTTTGTTGAAATATAAATGCTTTGAAGATATGTAGGATTAAAATTGAGTTTTTTTTTTAAATTTATTTATAGTTATTTTTTTCATTTGACTAACTTGGCAACCCTGCGGCTTACCTGATGGTAAGGGTTTGAGCAGCCTATAGACGCCTTAGCGCTTTGCCTACCGTACCCCCGACCCTCAAGAGCATTGACCACCTTAATGACCACAAGAATACAATAGTTCTTGAGAGCAGTATTACTTAGCTGTCGTTTGTAAAGTTGACGTTCTTTCTCAGACGGGCTATTTTACGTTTTGAACAGTATTCTGCTCAAAATATGGAGGATATATTTATCTTGCTGTGCCGCACCTCAAAAAAGCTTGTTAAAAATGTAGACCTAAATTTATATGTACGTACAATTAATAGATAAAAAAGCACAATCATCAGCAAACATGTAGCAAAAGAACAAAAGTCTAAATTATAATTATCCATTAAAGTTTAATATCCTTTGCAGTTTTTGCAGAACAACAAAAATAATGTTATTACGAATTGAAAAACGAAAGAGCTAGAGGAAAAAATAAAGCATAAGGAAAAAGAGCTCGAGGTTGATATCTGAACTCTACCCTCATAATCTTATTTAAGCGTGTAATAACTAGTTTTCCTACTCCGTAGTCTACCAGAATCCCTTTAACATGTTGTTGATACGAATATTAATATTTTTTTGGAGTAAAACTTCTTTACGCATGTTTGACTTGGGGATGTTGTTGGACACATGAGTTCACGCATTTTTGGCGCGAACTTGTGGAGGCCTATGTCCAGCAGTGGACTGCAATAGGCTGGAATGAAGATAAATGAAGACTTGGCGAAGTAAGCTGGTAAATGCGTGACGATAGCGTTACAAAAAGTGTGATTGGGTGAGGCGAACGCAACGCATCAGAGGGAAATATAAGTTAGACGGAGGTAGAGGAGTTTTACTTTAATCGTGTGGTCTAAAGCACATTCGTTTAAATTTATATCATCACATTATTTAAGTTATTACATAATTAGTTTAAATTTCACGAGAAACTTAATATATTCTTAATATATTTGACTAGCCCGTTGGCGCAGTTTGTAGTGACCCTGCTTTCTGCTCCGAGGGTTGTGGGTTCGATTCCCACCCCGAGTCTGGGTGTAATATAAATATTTATATATGTATTATTTATAAGTATGTTTATCGAAAAAAAAAATATGTAGCTGTATACCAGTCGGCTGTAACCTATAACATAAGCATTAAGTTGCTTACTTTAGGAACAGACGACCGTGTGTGTATTGTGTAAATATTTGTTTATTTATTTATTTATACTCATTAGTATAGCTCGATAAACCTTAAAAAACACCTTAAGTATAAAGCTTGGCTGTAGTTAGTAAAATTGAGTTTCGGATAAGACAAACGAGTTCGTTTTAATCCCAGAAACAAGTGATGTAAAACCAAAACTACAAACATTTTCCAACTTGTACACTTGTAATATAGGCGACTCCAGTCATATAAAGGATTTACCTCAGAATGTGAGATAATAAGTTGGGAAGCTCGTATAGACCTTAATTTTGCCGTTCTGCAAGTTTACCCGCAAGTATAATAAAATCTCGTGCCAGAATCGCAAGTTATTCAAGGTCAAAGGTCATTTTTCGTCACATTTTTTTTAGATCTCAGATTTCTATAATTATTATAGAAATCTATGATATTTATAGAATTATAAAATCTATTTTAATTATATTATTATAGATTTCAAAAATGGAAGAGATCTTCAATTTAGTTGTATTTTTTTGTGTGTTACCTCATAACTTCTTAGTGGGTGGACCAATTTTGATGATTTTTATTTATCAAAAGGTTGTGCTTGTCATTGTACTGACTATTTTTTTGACTACCTACGTTGTACTGCTTGTCAATGTAATAGAAATAGTTTTTTATCGTCTGGAAGTAAACCCAATTATGCTACCAGAGTGCCTCATATAATAATATACGTACACATACTAATTTTATATTTTTAGCACCACAAAAAAGTAATAATTTAGTTCAATATTACATAGCTTCAATAAATTATTAATTTATTCATATTTTCATTTGTACACTAATTTATTTGTTATAGTAAAAAATATAAAATCGCGCAAACAAGTAACAATATGTTTACAAATTGCAAAGTTGTGTCATTTTTAGGTTTATAAATTCCATTTTAATACTGTTCTAGGTGCGGGGTTTTTGGCTTTATTACTTCATGCTGTCTTTTTAGATTTTTTTTAAAAAAGGACGAGATTATTCAATTCGACCGTATATATAATTTTTTTATGTATGTTCGGGGATATCTTCGTCGTTTATGAACCCATTTTGATCATTCTTTTTTCGTTGGTATCCCTGGTGTAGTACCATGATAAGAGAACCAGAATCTGATGATGGGATTCCAGAGAAATCGAGGTAAACTCGAAAATCCGCATAACTTTTTACTGGGTGTACCGATTTTGATAATTTAATCGAAAGCCGATGTTTATCATGTGGTCACATTTAAATTTCATCGAGATCTATGTATTTATTGTAATCTTCACTAAACCGGTTAATCTTCTTCAATTCTTTTCCATTCAAAAGTATATAAATAAAATAAGAATAGGAATAATTCGTGTTTGCTCGCAAACTAATAACAAACCGACTTCAATTTTATCGACAAGTAACACAACTTTAGTAGACGTAAAAATAGTCAATTAAATACGAGATATTAGAAATAGCTTGAAAAATAATAACACCCTAATTCGATTAATATACAAAAGATAAAATACAAAGTACCCAATGAAAGAAAACCAAATAAAGTTTATCTCCATTTCAAGAAGCTTGCCACGGTCGCTGGATTATATCGAAGGAACTGAGAGTTTGATTTTTGTCGTATTGTATTTGCTTGAATACGCATTAAAGATTCTTGATAAATATTTACGGAATATTTTTTTATGTTATTCTTTCATAACAATATTTATAACTGTTATATTATTTAGTTAAATAACATCCAAATGTGTCATAGCTGTACTACCATCTTCACACACATTATAACCGTCTGATTACCGTCCACGGATAGTATTCAGACCACGGTCTGACCCTCAGTGCGTAATCTGTTTATTTTCTTAATAATGTACTCGTAGAATCACGTGAAATAATATTGACAATTTTGCGAGAGAATGGCATATTTTATTCTGAATAAGTGAATCTAGTCTATTTTACCGGAATTTTACTATTTTTTACTAATTATTCGTCGACCGATATTATATTATACGGCATAATTTTTCACTGGGTATACTGATTTTGATGATTCTTATTTTGATCGGAACCTGATTTTTGTCTTATAATCCACTTTTATATTTGATTGCGATCTAACGATTACTTTTAATCTTTTATAACACGCATTTGCTAAACTATTATCTCATATTGTTTTCTAATGTTTACGCGAATTTTACTCATTTAATGAAACAACTTTTTTCGGATTTTATCGCAGTTTATTATTAACTTTTGATTCCCCACGTTTCGGATACTTTACAGCAACCATAGTCACGGGAGGACTGAGGTGTCAGACGTCCCAACGTTACAAAGTTATTCTAAACTACCCGACATACATCAATATCTTATATAGTCCTATCTACGCAGAATGTGCTAATTGAGTCTTTAATCTGTGGTGAATTATGCTTGGTTTTTAATTTAATTATATTAATAATGGGGTCCCAAGCAGGTGGTAATTGCCAGCCATCTTTTCTATTGAAATTTGGATGTTTTTTAATTTCAATAGCCTCACGGATCATCCTTGGTTGGAATCGGTGTTCTTTTGCGAGGATCTGTGGTTTATCGAATCTAATATAATGGCTAGCTGTGTCTAGACTGTGTTCACAGATTGCGGACTTAGTATAGCGACGATGTTTTAAGTCAGCTATATGTTCCTTAACGCGAGTTTTGATCGATCGTTTTGTTTGTCCTATATAAGAGAGACCACAGTCACAATCAAGCTTGTATACTCCTGCATCTTGTAAGGGTATATGACACTTGACAGATGGTAAAAATTGACTTATCGTTTCTGGCGGATTGAAAAAAGTTTTTATAGAAGCTCGCTTTAAGATGAAGCCAATCTTATCAGTGACCCCTTTCATAAAAGGTAGCACAGCAGGTACTCGTTCGACGGTGGCTGGTTTCACACGTTCACTGCGATGAGGACGCAGTACCCGAAGCTTGTTGTCTCGCAGTACTTGCTTGACATGTTGAAGTTCGGTCTCCAGGTGTCGCTCATCGCAGATCCCTCGTGCTCTCTGAAACAAAGATCAAGAAAGAAAGATCTTTTTACCTTTTTAAATAACTTACCTTTATTAAATAATAACTATTATCTCGTTTATCTACGTTGTATTACTTGTCGATGTAATTGAAGTAATTTTTTTTTGAATGTGAAAAAACATAATTTAAAGTAAAGGTTCATTAAAACCACTGCAAGAACGTGGCAAAATATGTGTCAAGAATGTATGCGATTTATCTACTTTTGTATATGACTTAAATATTAAATATGTTTGAGTTACTGTAACATAATAAGTATTTAAAATTTAGTTTAAAACATAACAAGCACCGTCATTCCGATAAAAATATTTTACAAAATTCATAACAATTGACCTCCTCGTCCGAAAGCTTTGAAGACGCTCAGCTATGCAATGTATATGATAAGTAAAAGTTCACATTCCCGTAAATGGAAAACAAATCCATTATACGTGTCCCAAGTAGTTCACACAAATTGTTTAGAGGCGTTGTTTGTAGAACTCTAGATGCTCTCCAGACGTGCTGAGTGCCTACACTCTGAGCTAGAATTTATATTATATTTTTATAAGAATCTGAATGATGCTTATTCAAAAGAAAAATATTGTTGGTATCTCGGGAACGTTTTTTATTAAATCATTCTAAGTAGAAACTAGGGATTCGAATTAATTTAGTTTTTTATATACAACGGACTTGATAACTCCACCCCCAAGAGCTCTTATATTTTAAATTTACGTATTTCTTTTATAACACTGCAACGTGAATTTTTTAAAAACATTGTTGCCTATAGAACAAGTGAAGACGCTTCGTACGCAGATGGATCTTTTATTAAAAGTTAATTCAAAATTTAATACAGGAAAATAAAACTTGCTCTGGTAAGTTGTTCTTTGTAAGTGAAACAAATTTTCAACCTCATGAAGACAGAATAAGAAAGCTTTAAAGAACAGTAGACGCGTTGAAGGGTAAATATCTTTTTTCCTTTAAATAATTATAAGGCAAGAAATTTTAATTAAAATTCGAAGCTTAAATATGTAAATTTAACGAAACCTTTTAAGGTTCAGGTATCCAATATTTAACAGTCTTTATTGTTCTTTTGTTATTTTATTCGGAAAGAAAATTCTACGACCACTTGGCTTTGAGTTTCCTTTACATTGAGATTTGAAAATGTAACAGGTAGGTGTCAGTGCTTTTTGAAGATTACATCACCTACGTGTATTGCTGCATCAAATTTAGCAAGTGGCATAGAAATAAAATTCTAAAATGAAAATATGCGAAATATTTGATATCAAAAGTACTTTTTCAGGTCCGAAATTTACTTTAAAATTTAGGCCTTTTGTAGATCATACACGTCATTTGTTTTTAGTCACTAGAGTCTAACGTTGCGTCCGTCTGTCAGTGTCTCCGTCTGTTCTCAAAAAATTTAAAACTTCAAAAACTACAATAACCAGAGTGCTTTCAAGTTTTGTCTAAAGTGATATAAATGTGACGATAATCTACAAAATCAAAATCAAAAATAACCTTATTCATTTGAATTTGGGCCCAACAGCACCTTCAAATTGTCATTTTACGAAATAAAATTTTATGATTTTTATTATTTTTGTAAAAGTAAAAGTAAGTAATAATTAGTAAAGTAAGTAACCGATTCGGAATGTAGATTCTACAGAGAAAAATCAGCAAGAAACTCTGTAAAATAATATATAAACTCTTGTGAAAATAATATATAAACTGTATTTTAGCACAAAATTAGTAATATCTTGCATGAAATACAGTACCACTAAGTCCACACATCTTTATCAACATATGTTATCCTGCACCGAATAATACGCTTTATCTATTAATCTCTTTTTAGTAAAAAACTTTAAACTTATGTTGAGATAATTCCAAAAATTTTTTGCCTTCTAACTAATATTATGAAGAGAAAATGGTGTATTTTTTATGTTTGTAGCGAATAAACTCAAAGACTACAAGAGCTATTTCATAAATCTACTACATCATCATTGAGTAACATAGACTATCCTTATAATAAATTCAACTGATTTTATTTTTGTGCTACTGAAAATTTAATAATAATAATATACTTTATTGCACATTTTAATAAAGAACAAAATTTACATTACAAGCAATTATAGTCACAAATCGTAGAACCAGGCGATCTTATTTACATTTCTTGTTTCTTTTAATAGGTCTGGAGCTGGGAAAGTCCAAACTGGGTCTAGTGTGAAACATTTGCTTTCGCCAAAAATATTACATACGTTTTTTTTTTACAACCAGGCGATCTTATTTACATTTCTTGTTTCTTTTAATAGACCAATAGCTGGGAAAGTTCAAGCTGGGTCTAGTGTGCATTTGCTTTCGCCAAAAATATTACATATCTTTAATTTTCAAATAAATACAGCGAATGTGCATATTTATTGGTTATTATTATAACTTTTGTTGACAGAACAGAAAAGGTTTATAATGTTTACTTCCATGGAAATGAGTGTATCGCGCTAAAAGGTGTTTTACTTGTAAGAATTGAAGAAATTCTAAATTTAAGTTCACACCAAAAACTAAAGTAAGGCTATTTTGTATATCTAAAGCAATACAAATACAATAATAATTTATTTTAGTCCAAAACAAAACCTTACGATTCTTTACAGATTAATGTAAAAGGCATATAATTATAAAGTTATTATTGGAGTTGAATTTCATCTTTTTTATTTTTTATAAATAATCGTGGCTTAAATACTTTTTGAATCACATTTTTCTTCATTTAGCTCGTTTAATACGTGAGGATTGTTTTCATAATGCACGTTACACATGTCTATATTTAAAGTACCATTTATTCATAACAATGTCAACATAAAATGTTTTTGTTAAAATTAGTCATTCTACTTTATCATAATGTACCTTAATATTTTGACTAATACTAGTAATAGTAGTTTATAAGTCAATATTTTTTTAACAAATTACAGTGTCTTTGGTGCGACAAAGCCAGCCCTGCGGTCACCAACCCGCCTACCCAGCGCAGTGACTATGAGCAAAACACATGAGTTCATGCCATTTTTGGCACGAACTTCAACTTCAGTCTATCGCAGTCCACTGCTGGACAAAGGCCTCCACAAGTTCGCGCCAAAAATGGCATGAACTTGGAGGCCTTTGTCCAGCAGTGGACTGCGATAGACTGAAGTGATGATGATGATGAGAACGAATTGAAGCAATAAACTATCTACCAAATAGTACAAAATTTATTTGAGATTTTAAAAGTTTTCGTTAATTAACTAGTCACTAGCACGTAGGCTCAGTTTGTAGTGGCTCTGCTTTCTGCTCTGCTGGTTGCGGCCTCGATTCCCGCCTGAGTCTAAGTGTGGTTTTTATTTATATATGTATTATTTTATTAACTATAACACAAGCATTATGTTGCTTACCATAGGAACAGACGACCGTGTGCGAATATTATAAGACATTTATTTATTTTATTATCTTTATATGTTGTATTGGGAAGTCATCTTTAAGAAATTGTTCTCGAAATACAGAACCGCAATTTTGTATCTTTCTTTCATTTTAATGATTGTTTTTATTTTGTTCCTGTTGTACAATAAAGAGAATCTAATTTTTTATCTATTTCGAGTAATTCAATAAAAGATCCTGTAAGCCCGGCATGAATCCGTCCAGTGGCTACTGAATTTTATGGATGAAAGAGGAATGGCTAAAACAATTTGCAATTCCGCAGAAATCGTTTGAGTACATCCCTTTGTACTAACATCGTAATTACATTGTCTTTATGTTTCTTTACCTTTCTTCGTATATTTGTTGCTTTTAGAAAAATTTGAATATTTATTAAAAAAAATATGTACAGTTAAAGTGAAAGAAAATTAAGAAATTATGGCTTTTAAGTATTGATCTTGAAACTTTAATTCTCAGTGAATTATCTGACTTCAAAAAATAAGCAGATTTCCAATTCGTACTGTATTTTTTTACGTATGTTACCTCATAGCTTTTTAAAGGTCTACCGATTTTGATAGTTCTTTTTATGATCGTAAGCTGGTGCTTGTCATGTAATCTCATTTATGTAAGAAACAGCCAACACTACACCAGAGCGAGTGTTGATTGAATAAACAATAATGAAGTGTTTTAGTTTCTAACTTTAATGTAGTAATGGCATCAGAACATTGTTTACTGAAGCTTCAAAACAAAGACAATTATCTTAAGCAAAAATACAGAGAAAAAAATAAACAAGTGAAAACGAAAAGACTAAAGAAATAGAAATTTAGATGACTAAAATGGTCACAAACTTTTCATTACATACTTGTCTCATTGGAATAATATAAATACATTACTTGCGACTTGTCGCCACGTTGGCGCAACGGTCACAGCCATGGATTGTACCTGTTGCGCTGGCGGTTGCAGCTTCAATCCCCGCACATGACAGACATTTGTATTGGCCATACAGGTGTTTGCTGTGGTCTGGATGTTTGTGCAGTCCTTGTTGGTCTCCCCACCGTGCCTCGGAGAGCACGTTAGGCCGTCGGTCCCGGTTGTTATCATGTACACCTGATAGCGATCGTTACTCGTAGTAGGGAATATATCCGCCAACCCGCATAGGAGCAGCGTGGAGGATTAAGCTCTGATCCTTCTCCTACATGGAGAAAGAGGCCTATGCCCAGTAGTGGGATATTACAGGCTGAAGCGTATTTGCGACATCTTCTATAAAGATCTATTGAAATATTTGTGAGCTGGTTAGGTTATAATTGAGTAGTCTTTATCTCAATTTGAAATGCTAAATAAAATGAAATAATGTTTTAACTTATACGTTTTATTCTTCATTACATACATTCATTCATTCCAACAAAAATAGTATTAGCAAAAAAGGGCAATGGAAATTAATTATACACTTCTAACATGAGAATTCCGAAATTAAAATAAGAAATTCAACAAGATTGGCAAGTGGTTATTTAAAATAATAATAATTATTATTTTACGGACCTTTACTAATTGGTGGGATTGACCTTTTAAATGAACTTCGCTGCCTGAAAATAACTAGCATTTAATATATTTATAGAATGTTGTTAGAAATTTATTCTACACGTGAAATAAATATAACAGGTTTTGTTAGATTAGTTATTTTGGATTTTGTTAGATACTGGGTTTTGAGATAATAAAATAGTGTGCAAAGACTATATTAACGTTTAAAACAATTTGAAATTAAATTAACTATGTGTAACGATTGGAGGAGCAGATTCTATATATAAATTTTTTTAAAAAGGTTTCATGACAGTTTTTAAGAAAGCCGCTGATTGGTCGAATTTGTATGTGGACGATTTTTAGTGTTGCCAAGTAGTCTGGACATGCCCCCAGCCTTGGAAGCACTGGCATCTAACGTTCTCTCTTCTGAGTCTTCATAGAACAGAGCACATATTCGAGAAAATGCACGTCTGGTGATTCCTGCACAGGTTTGGATATCTGCAACTCTGGATATTCCATCTTTTCCTGGTTTGGTGGATATGATTCGTCCTAAGCTACATTTCAACGGATGAGCATTATCGTCTTTGATGACGAACATAGTGTTAGGTTGAAGATCAGGCTTATGGTGCTTCCATTTGGTCCTAATTTGCAATTCTGAGATATATTCTTTGCTCCATCGGTTCCAAAAATATTTTCTGATTTGCTCCAGGTGTTGATATTGGTGATGGACGCATTAATGTAGTCCACTGTGATCCTACTACTACTATACTTTCCTCTTCAAGATCTTGGCTTTGATTCACGTTCCAAGTATGGGTATAAACATGACATATTTATTTCTATAATCGGGCCGTAAACAAAAAAGATAGAGTGTGTGCTTAAAACCTCACGGCAGAAGTCAAAACTTCATTGGCTATCGCAATTAAGCAATAACGCAATAAGTCCCGAGTTCAACCGTTCGAGCGTTTTACCGTTCAGCAGCGAAGAGCAGCTGTCTGTATCTTTCTCGTTCGGGTACACTCGGCGGTCCCGAGTTCACCCGGTCGAGTCTTTCACCTCAAAGCGTGACGGATCAGCCTAACTTACTATTTACGAAAAAATGTGTGTGCGGTGCGCCAAAAAAAGTTTTCACTCCAAAAACAGACATTGCATACCTGAAAAATAAACGACTTAGTAATTGACCTTTATTGCCCAAATATACCTAGATATTTTCTATGTAAATAAAACTGAATCGCTAAAAATATGTTGCTAATAACAATGCAAATGCAATATAGACAAACAATTGGACAAATTTCCCTTGCTATTTTTTTTTAAGTTTTATAATATTTTGTAGAAGGTTATTACGTTTGGATATTCAGCTCATTTGTCGAATATTATTTCAAAAATAATAACTATAAACTATTTTTTTCTAGATCTAATATTTATCTTAAGTATAAATTAATCAGATTATACGATTATTATGCTTGAGCTAGTCACTAAGGAGTTTGGAGACGTGACCTAGAATATTCTCGTCTTTTTATTCCAGCACCAAGAAAATTTTCTTCTGAGAATACATTCTATTAGTGCTAAGCTTATATTACCAGCAATAATAAATTTTCGGGTGTGGTCAATACATCATTTCAGCCTATTGCAGTCCACTGCTGGACATAGACCTCCACAAGTTCGCGCCAAAAATGTGTGAACTGATGTGTGTTGCCCATGGTCAATACAATAGTATAGAATTAGTGAAACTGAATCCTTCTATGAACTTAGGTTAGTTACATTTTCATAGAGGTATATTTGATTAGTCTGTAACGATTTGCAACATATCTGATTGTAATCGTTTGTAATTACTTGTGATAGTATTTGAAAACAGGTCGAAGATTCAAAACGGAATATATATTTAGGGAAAGATATATTTATGATAACTCACGTACGTTAGTAACGTTTCGTAATGAATTTTAAACATAATTTCTTTGAAGAAATACACAAATTTAGAATATTCTTTTTTGATTTTCTAAAAATTTTCATTAAAAATTAATTAATTTTAATAATCGAAAAGTCTATTTTTCACATTTTTTTACAGTTTTATGCGTGAATATAAACTATGTATCTAATTAATTTTCTAATTTAGCTAAAAGTTATATTTGAAATCATTCATAAAATATAAATTACCTTAGTTTGAAATAGAGTTCGGATTACAAATATAACTTCGACCTTAACAAAGGTAACTATGCTTAACCCTTCGGAGCTTTTCGATTTCAACCCTTTAAGGTAAAACAAGGGACCAGCTTAAAAAGAACCCGACTCAGCAAGTATATTTCGATTTAACTGCGAAAATATAAAGAAACAGACGTTACTACGTGCCAATATATATTGGTCCATTATTGGTACATCGGTTACACCTGCCATCCTATTTACTTTACGATATATCAATTTTTTTGTGCCATTCAGTAGTGCTTGGCAGTTTATACGTGTTACCATCAATCAAAATAATATATATATTGATGGATGATATTTGACAAATCGGTAGAAAAGTGGAGCTCGATACTGGAAATGACGTACTTGGAAATATGTGTCGATTACTTCCTAAAAGTGTTTGTATAAAAGTGTTTATGACTTGTCTTTTTTTTCAACTGAAATTACCGAGTATGTTTGTGTTTAAATTGTCTCGTGTGTGTTCGCACCTTCACAATATCGCAAATGAAGATTACTTCTACAAGTAACGGCCTGAAAATCTCCTACTACTGGTCAAACAGGTACTTGTATTTATATACATATTATAGAATCTCTAGCGAAATCTGCGTGAATTTCACGTAATATTTGTTTTTAAAATACATTTAAAACTTTAGGTTCATCATTCATAAGTATTATATTAGGTACAGAAAAGTTTATTTTTGTTTAAGTTTTATTTTTATAACACAGATATATTTTTATTACACTTTCGCTATGTCGGAAAAAAATAGTTATTTCATATTTGTGTTTTTATCTAAGTTTTATAATTATTTTTATTTATTTATTATAATATATCACAAAAATTGTTCATAAATTTGAAATTAGAATGATTTTCATTTTGGATCTCCTAGACAATTTTTACCGGTGAAAAGCTAAACAAGTAAGAAGTATATAATTAATTAAATTATGATTAATAGATAAGGGCTAGTGCGCGACAAACAATATCTTTCTTTTACGGAAAATAAATGGATCAGTCTGTTTTCTGTCTTCCGTAACTTTTTATCTCGTATGATTAAAGACAAAACAATTTACACACGGAAACAGTATATAACATGATGGAAGGCTTATTTTAATAATTATTTTTATAAGGATTGTATAAGGAATAATCTTTTCGAGCAATTTTTCAATGTCTGAAGTGATTTCTTTTTTGATTTTTTTTCCATTAGTTCTCTCGTTGAAATGAATAAGTAAAAAAAAGTTGCAAATATTCGTTTTTACTCCCACCACAAAATACTATCGATCATAACTCCACATATTAAGACTACAATGTGTGTAATATTAACAACTTTGTTGCTTTAACCCGCAAGAGTAGTAAGAAAACTTTATATTATATTCTATCGTAAAGTTTCAACGACAAGGTTCCACAATAGTACACAGGCACACAGAGGGAAGATTCGTTTGTTTAAGTAAAATTCTAACATTGCGAGGCTTTTAGGTGATGAGATTAGACAATGGCGTGTGCGTTAATATATGTGGGAGAATTAGATGTGTCTAAATGTTAAACACGTCGCCATTTTGCTTTTGTTGATACGAAATTGTATCTAGAAATACTATTTCTACGTGTAATTGAATTACCAAGTTGAAATTCGGATAAAACGTCAATGTTATACAAAATTAAGTCAATTGTTTTCTTAGATAACGTAACAGACTAGTCATATAAATAGCTGTACGATTGATTATTTACGTTACGCAGCTTTTTAATGAGGTAGATTATTAATAATCAAATGTCATTCATTAACTTATTCATTCAAATATTTTTTTGAATCATCATCATCATCATTACAGCCTATACAGTCCACTGCTGGACATAGGCCTCCACAAGTTTACGCCAAAAATAACGTGAACTCATGTGTTTTGCCCATAGTCACCACGCTGAGCAGGCGGGTTGGTGACCGCATGGTTGGCTTTGTCGCACCGAAGACGCTGCACGCTGCCCGTCTTCGGCCTGTGTATTTCAAAGCCAGCAGTTGGATGGTTATCCCGCCACCGGTCGGCTTTTTAAGTTTCAAGGTGGTAGCGGAACTGTATTATCCCTTAGTCGCCTCTTACGACACCCACGGGAAGAGAGGGGGTGGCTATATTCTTTAGTGCCGTAGCCACACAGTACTTAATTTTTAACACACACTAATTTTTTTGAATAGTGCTATAAAATTCAAAAGTAATATCAAAACAGTTATAAAAATAAGCTTAAACTAACAACATCAAAATACTTAAAATGGTTTTAATAATTAAAAGGATAAAAAATAATTTGATTTAATTTAAAAAGAAAATATAGCCATTAAACGATCATAAAAAAAGTAATAAAATCTTATTTACGATTTGTGCAATTTCATGCCATATAACTGAAAATAATCTCAAATGTATACGAATTAAAATTCAAACATTAGATAAAAATGTAACTTTTGTAAACGTTACGTGGAAAAGTAATTCCAGCGAAAATGGCAGTGATTTTCTGTGAATGAGTGCGGTGAAATTGCTTATTTCGTGACCCGGGGTGAAACGCGTATCCCCTTCAGCGGTCTGAGCTCATAATTTCTAGGACTTGTAATGTTAAATTAAATTGTTATAGCCGTAATTCAAGTCTTTTCACTCCTCAACGTCATTTCTAAAATGTTTGGCTTTTCAGGTAAAGTTTTTTCTCGTCTTTGAAATTGTCAACCAAATTTAAAAAAGAAAATGTCATATTTCGTTTGAACATTTTTTATATGTTTGCCAAAATCTTCGTTAATTGTGTCAATGAGTTCACGTCGAGGTTGTATTGGATATGACTATGGAATTTCCAGAAAATATGAACGTTATTAAAACTATTAGTTCTTACTTCGTAGAATTTAATAACGTTTATTTTTGCCTTTTCCTCGTCTATTTGCACTCATTCGCTTTTTCTTTTGCTGTACTGAAATAATTTAAAATACAAAACGTAAGATTAAAAAAACAGTATAAAGTATTACTTTAATTTAAGAATTTTTCGAAGACTATAATATTTTAAACTATTTTAAGCTGTAAAATAGGTACAAGTATTTCATCCCAATGAAGTATTGACTTGCATTCCTTTAGAATCAAGTTACTTGTTGATGGGAATAAAATCTGACATCTTTGATGAAGTTTCTCGAACTATTCCGTAGTTATCCCCATTATGATATGAACGAAGGGATCCAAGTACAAAGTGTAATTTTCGAGGAGAAAATAAAGCCAACTAATTAAAACGGTGTTAAAGTTCGACCCTTGGGAGCCGTAAAAACTTCGCAGAGTTAGCTTCAAGAAATGTTTCAAGTTAACTAAGATGCTAGTGACGGGAGAGCTGAATCGATTTAATATGTAAATCGAACATTTTAAACTTCGTTCGAATTAGTAGTGAATGAAAATACAAAAAACTTTAGCAATGCTCGAATCAATTGAATGGAACAAGCGAGGACCATCTAACGTTGGCTGACTGATTGAGTCGATAGGGGAAAACGACTAAAGTTTCTGGGCAGTAAAAATATATTTCCAAAAAGAAAAATAGTTATACGGTTTAGTAAATTAAACATCTTTTACAATCATATATATATGTTTTAAAGTTAAACATTTGATTCCTATGAATTTTATGGGTGTTCTATGATTGTTCAGAAGTTTTGCTCAATAAAAATCTGATATGCACTATTTGTTATAGTATAAACAGTTTAAGATTTCATTAAACAACATTTGTATATAAATGAAGACGATGTTTGTGGGTATATTTTTATGTAAGGATATTATTATTTCAAGCTAAAATAAGTGAACAATTTAAATTTGTGTGGACGACGAATAGCTGATGTTTTTCAATTCATAGTAAATTGTACCAGAAGAGTAATAATAAGTGTTATAAGTTTGATGACTAAACTTTAAAGCTTGAATAAATTTCCGTGTAAAAATAGACGCTGTAATTGAGACTAAAAAGCCTCTGTCTGGATGTAGAAAATAATGTATGAAAAGATATTTTACTTGAGAAGTTTTTTAATTAACAAGCCTAACCCTTCATGAACTAAGAATATTATCAACATTTTCATATTTTTAACCTACTTCCCTTAGGGACTTAAAAACTTCCATTAATACCTTAATTATAAGTTACTAGCTAACCCCGCAAACGTTGTTTTGCCATATATGTTGTTAGCTCACCTTAATCCCCCCCCCCCCTTTAGCTGTGTGGTTACGCCAGTACAGAATATAGCCACCCACTCTCTTCCCGTGGGTGTCGTAAGAGGCAACTAAGGGATAACACAGTTCCACTACCACCTTGGAACTAAGAAAGGCGACCGATGGCGTGTTAACCATTCAACTGCTGGCTTTGGAATACACAGGCCGAAGACAGGCAGCAGCGTCTGCGGTCACCAACCTACCTGCCCAGCATGGTGACTATGGGCAACGAATAGAGGTTAATACTGAGTGTTAATAAACAATAACCATTTTTTAATACGTTCTGGCTATTTATGTTACATTGCTTTGGGTTGCAGCATCGATTTCCACAATAAATAAATAATTATATTTGTAACAATACATAGTAGTGCTGGCAGTGCTCCTGGTGTTGCTGTAGTACATAAGCTAGGATATACGCTTACTAAAGGCCATTATTATGTTTACCATCCTTGTAGCAAAAAAAGTATTTGTAGAACGTCCGAACCTTTTCAGACATACTTTTAATTTATTATTGATATTAATCACACAAGACTTTTTAGTCGAAGGTTTTTCGAAATATTTCTAATCTATAAAGTTATTTGCGTTACTTTAATTCATTTCGGAAATTAGCAATCTTTTTAGAGATCAGGAGTTTATTAGATTCCAGACCAGAATAATAAGTGGACTGTGATAAAGCGTGGGTAAATTATAGTTAGAGGAGAATTTGGTAGGCATAAAAAGTAGTTATACTCGTATTTTGTCGCTCTTGTAAGTTAAAGCATTTAATTAAAGATATTTTATGCATTGTTGCACTTAATCACTTATTTTAATCGTAACTATTAAAATCGTAACTTATTTACTTGTGTTTATATGGCAAGTTAGTAATATTTTTACCTTACCTTTCGCTTAAACCGTAATTTAAAATTATCATATCGAAAATTTCGCTCGAGCGGGTGTATCGTTCCATAGCTTAATTGGCTAGAGCGCCGACACGGTACGTCGGAGACGCGGGTTCGAACCCCGCTGGAGCGGTCAATTTTTGATATGATATTCAAAAATGTTTAGAATTCCTAATGTGGGTAACACAAAAAAAATAAAATCTTAGATATTAAAAATAGCACGGTGTCGTCTCCTGTCAAAGATTTTCATTGTAATATGAAACTTTGAATAGTTACGGGTTTCTGTAAAGAGCTCACTATAGACGGCGCCACGGTTCGCTTAAACCGTAATTTAACCCTTAATTACTCGCACAAAGAATATTACATTACTGCTCGCATGGGGTCACGGGTGACCCCAAATAGTATGAGTAGTTTTTAATATATTTTGAAATATATAAGTAAATGAAACGATTTTATTGTTAAAGTGCTATATTTATTTTATAATATCTATAAGTAATAACATGAATTACTAATTAATTATACAAAAACAAGTTAAAATAAAATTAATATCAATAATCAACAATTTGTACTTAGGTATACAAAGATCATAGTAAATACTCGTATTTTTTTGGAACTCTCCAAATCACTCTCGTTACACTGTTGACAGTATATGTCAGAATGATCATAGCACACAAATCTTATACATTTCTTGCATTTTGTTGGTACTTTGCGATCGCATTTCCTTGGGCAGCTGTTGCAACGTTCACGTTTTGCAATGGTTGGCGGGATGCGATTTTCCAGCTCGTGCTCTTCCATCAGACGTTTTTTTACCTTCTTAGGAGTTGCTCTGACTTCAAGTCGTAGTTTTTGGTTATTATGAATAAGTTCAACAGACAATTGCTGCAAGAAATTACGCCTCGTGTGAGTACGTGATTTTCCGGTATTTACTCGATGTACAATGAGTGCATGTATGCCTGAAACATCTATCAGGTGGAAGGAAATGGCTAACGGCCACCGTTTGGTTCACCTCCCTACGTTGAATGTACCACACAAGTGATCATTGGTGTCCACTCCTCCATTAGTGCTGTTGTAAAATGTTATTATTTCAGGTTTCTGCTTGCCAGTTGAGGCTGGGTCGATATGAGCTACATGATGCATGGAAGATATCAACACAACAGCTTTATTTGGTTTTTGAACATAAGAAACCTGACCCTCCAATTTCTTCTTCATCAGAACCTCCTTCATTCTCTACCAACCATTGCGCAAATCGCTGTTCTCTCCTATCCATGACTAACTCTGACAAAAAGTGTGAAGACACTTGTTGAATAAATAAATAGTGTGTATATAAACATAAGTACTAAGTGCTAAATTAAATACGATTAATTATATAAATATAAATAATAATTAATAAATTAAATAGGATTAATTACATATAACATAACGTGTACAAATTATTTATACTTAACATGTGTAACAAATTAATTAAGATTAATTATATAATATTAATTTAAAAAAATACATATATGGTGATAAATATATAAGAATATATATAAAAAAGAAACAAAAAACGAAAAAAAAAAAAAACTTACTAACAGTAACCTAGGCTAAGTGTATATTGTAAGTAGGCCAGTAGGCCATAAGTGTATATATAAGGTAACTAGGAAATAAGTGTACATATATGATAACTAGCATATAAGTGTAAATATAAACTTAGATAATAAAAATAACAGTATAAATACAAAAATGTCAAGAAATGTACACAGCTTCTACCCCTGGATAATTGTAAGATAAAAGTGAAGAAAAGGAAAAAGTAATAATAAATAGTAGTAATTATATATATATAAGTAAATTAAGTTAGCATAACCTTAAATTTTGGTCGGTGGACTCACGTGGGATTAGTGATACTAAGCTTAGTTTAATTAGTCTCTAAGTTGCATATGTAGGTGCCAAGGTATCGAGAGTAACAAACAAATAATTGGAATAACAAGAGCACGGGCATTATAAGCCCGTGGATATATATCGTTATAAAAAAAAAAAAAAAAAACTCTGACAAAAAAACAAAACTCGTAGTAAAACGGAATTTTTTGATGATGTCATTGTATAAAGATGTAAAAAACATATTTATAACAAACATTTATTCACTGGACATACAATAACACAAATATAATTCATAATACACAAAAAAATACATAAAATAAAAAACTTACCTCTTCCAAAAAAGTAACGTAATTACTCGCACGGGGTCAGCGCTGAAGAGTGCAGAGACGCATCCTTCCACTCCTGTGATTTGGTTGCTAGTAAAATACAAACTTAGACGCACGTTATGAAGCTAGCGAGGGCGCGGGAGAAATCGGGCCGAGCCAAGTGCTTCATTTTTTAATCCGAAAATGATTTGACCCCATGCGAGTAATTAAGGGTTAAAATTATCATATCGAAAATTTCGCTCGAGCGGGTGTATCGTTCCATAGCTTAATTGGCTAGAGCGCCGACACGGTACGTCGGAGACGCGGGTTCGAACCCCGCTGGAGCGGTCAATTTTTGATATGATATTCAAAAATGTTTAGAATTCCTAATGTGGGTAACACAAAAAAAAAATAAAATCTTAGATATTAAAAATAGCACGGTGTCGTCTCCTGTCAAAGATTTTCATTGTAATATGAAACTTTGAATAGTTACGGGTTTCTGTTAAGAGCTCACTATAGACGGCGCCACGGTTCGCTTAAACCGTAATTTAAAATTATCATATCGAAAATTTCGCTCGAGCGGGTGTATCGTTCCATAGCTTAATTGGCTAGAGCGCCGACACGGTACGTCGGAGACGCGGGTTCGAACCCCGCTGGAGCGGTCAATTTTTGATATGATATTCAAAAATGTTTAGAATTCCTAATGTGAGTAACACAAAAAAAAAAAAAAAATCTTAGATATTAAAAATAGCACGGTGTCGTCTCCTGTCAAAGATTTTCATTGTAATATGAAACTTTGAATAGTTACGGGTTTCTGTAAAGAGCTCACTATAGACGGCGCCACGGTTCGCTTAAACCGTAATTTAAAATTATCATATCGAAAATTTCGCTCGAGCGGGTGTATCGTTCCATAGCTTAATTGGCTAGAGCGCCGACACGGTACGTCGGAGACGCGGGTTCGAACCCCGCTGGAGCGGTCAATTTTTGATATGATATTCAAAAATGTTTAGAATTCCTAATGTGGGTAACACAAAAAAAAAAAAAATCTTAGATATTAAAAATAGCACGGTGTCGTCTCCTGTCAAAGATTTTCATTGTAATATGAAACTTTGAATAGTTACGGGTTTCTGTAAAGAGCTCACTATAGACGGCGCCACGGTTCGCTTAAACCGTAATTTAAAATTATCATATCGAAAATTTCGCTCGAGCGGGTGTATCGTTCCATAGCTTAATTGGCTAGAGCGCCGACACGGTACGTCGGAGACGCGGGTTCGAACCCCGCTGGAGCGGTCAATTTTTGATATGATATTCAAAAATGTTTAGAATTCCTAATGTGAGTAACACAAAAAAAAATAAAATCTTAGATATTAAAAATAGCACGGTGTCGTCTCCTGTCAAAGATTTTCATTGTAATATGAAACTTTGAATAGTTACGGGTTTCTGTAAAGAGCTCACTACAGACGGCGCCACGGTTCGCTTAAACCGTAATTTAAAATTATCATATCGAAAATTTCGCTCGAGCGGGTGTATCGTTCCATAGCTTAATTGGCTAGAGCGCCAACACGGTACGTCGGAGACGCGGGTTCGAACCCCGCTGGAGCGGTCAATTTTTGATATGATATTCAAAAATGTTTAGAATTCCTAATGTGGGTAACACAAAAAAATAAAATCTTAGATATTAAAAATAGCACGGTGTCGTCTCCTGTCAAAGATTTTCATTGTAATATGAAACTTTGAATAGTTACGGGTTTCTGTAAAGAGCTCACTATAGACGGCGCCACGGTTCGCTTAAACCGTAATTTAAAATTATCATATCGAAAATTTCGCTCGAGCGGGTGTATCGTTCCATAGCTTAATTGGCTAGAGCGCCGACACGGTACGTCGGAGACGCGGGTTCGAACCCCGCTGGAGCGGTCAATTTTTGATATGATATTCAAAAATGTTTAGAATTCCTAATGTGGGTAACACAAAAAAATAAAATCTTAGATATTAAAAATAGCACAGTGTCGTCTCCTGTCAAAGATTTTCATTGTAATATGAAACTTTGAATAGTTACGGGTTTCTGTAAAGAGCTCACTATAGACGGCGCCACGGTTCGCTTAAACCGTAATTTAAAATTATCATATCGAAAATTTCGCTCGAGCGGGTGTATCGTTCCATAGCTTAATTGGCTAGAGCGCCGACACGGTACGTCGGAGACGCGGGTTCGAACCCCGCTGGAGCGGTCAATTTTTGATATGATATTCAAAAATGTTTAGAATTCCTAATGTGAGTAACACAAAAAAAATAAAATCTTAGATATTAAAAATAGCACGGTGTCGTCTCCTGTCAAAGATTTTCATTGTAATATGAAACTTTGAATAGTTACGGGTTTCTGTAAAGAGCTCACTATAGACGGCGCCACGGTTCGCTTAAACCGTAATTTAAAATTATCATATCGAAAATTTCGCTCGAGCGGGTGTATCGTTCCATAGCTTAATTGGCTAGAGCGCCGACACGGTACGTCGGAGACGCGGGTTCGAACCCCGCTGGAGCGGTCAATTTTTGATATGATATTCAAAAATGTTTAGAATTCCTAATGTGGGTAACACAAAAAAAAATAAAATCTTAGATATTAAAAATAGCACGGTGTCGTCTCCTGTCAAAGATTTTCATTGTAATATGAAACTTTGAATAGTTACGGGTTTCTGTAAAGAGCTCACTATAGACGGCGCCACGGTTCGCTTAAACCGTAATTTAAAATTATCATATCGAAAATTTCGCTCGAGCGGGTGTATCGTTCCATAGCTTAATTGGCTAGAGCGCCGACACGGTACGTCGGAGACGCGGGTTCGAACCCCGCTGGAGCGGTCAATTTTTGATATGATATTCAAAAATGTTTAGAATTCCTAATGTGGGTAACACAAAAAAATAAAATCTTAGATATTTTTACCGATATTAAAATTATTGAATAAATCATATCTATCAAAATGATAACAAGAACGATAGCAGTAGCAATTCATTCAAAAAGTTTTGTTGAAATATATATATAAAACCTATAATATAATATATAGCCCCTGAAGGGGCTAAGTAATTCTCATAATAAAGCACAATTTAAATATCGAATACGCACAAATTTTCATGATATCTCGTTATTTTAACCATTTTCGTAGCGGGTTCTGATTTGGAAGCTACATATTTGTATAAGACAATTTCAATGTGTCGGCACCTATTAAGTACAATAAAGGGACTTTTTGCTAATTCTAGTATAGATATGATACAAATATTTCGTTGGCTCCCGCAAACAATCAAGTTTGTTTGGTCCTTGGTTGGTTGGTAAATCCTTATGCGAAAGAATGTGTGTACTTTGTTCCAAAAAAATCGATCATCTTCTTTGGACATTCAACTGCACTCACCTTGCAGCTGTAACGAAAATTTTAATTACTTGAAAGCGTTCCAAGTTTTATGGACAGAATTTGATATTGGCAAAACAAAATGCCGTCCAAACATTTTTTTCTTATACAACTAGGTCAGCAAACAAGCTCACCTGATGGTGAACGATTACCGTAGCTTATAGACTCCTGTAATGTCAGATGCATCGTAAGCGCATTGCTAGCCCTACTTCCAACCCTACAGGAGCTCTGATTACCTTACTCACTACAGGAACACAACACTGCTTGAAAGTAATACTATTCAGATCTTTTGTTAGGTCGAGGTACTTCCCCAGTCGAGCGGCTCCAGATTTTGAGAAGGATAGTTTCTGTCGTGCCCTATCCCTTATTTTTATTCAGTAAAACCAAAAGCCTAGCAAATATTTAACACTAAGAAATATAAGACTTCTCTTCAAAAGTTATTTAAGCCAATGCTGTACCCGAAGGTTTTCGTTTAAGGATTGATTTTAATATAGCAGTTGAAGCTCAACTTACAATTTAAAATTGTTTATAAATTGTGAATTCAAAAGTGTTTTGTTGAGCCTTTTTGGATGAAGTATATTTTGAATTTTAAGTATGCCTTCATAATATAAAAAATGAAATGGTTATTACAATAAAATATTTTGAAAATAATATTTTCTACCTGTCTAGGGAAAAGCTCATTACCACCCATACTTTTACGTATGTTGTATTTATAAAAAAGGATAAAAATTAGATAATATGTCTAGAACAAAAAAAACCTTGCATTCTGATTTAGATATATTTTTTTATTTCACTGCAGGTATTTCGAATAAATTTTAGGCTTATCAAACCTATAAAACTTTACTTTATTACTAAACAAAACGACAAAAACTGAAACTTTTACGATGTATCTGTGGTTAAAATAGAGTCGTTCATTTTTATAACTTGTTTTATAAAGTTGACACACGTGAAAAACGTTTTCCAGGTACCAAAACCTACAATACCTATAGTCAAAAACTTATTTGAGATAAAATCTCTCTATAGTATATAATATAACTCGCTTGTGTTCAAATTGGAATTGTGCTCCGTTAGGTAGTACCCCTCATTATCATTACAAACTTAGTTTTACCCCTTAATTTAGTTCCCTTAATTTTCTCTATATCGTTAGAAGGGTACAGGAATATGGGTCGTTTTAAATAAATATCCTTTAACTTACGAGTTTCATGCATGAATATTATGTGCTAAACCTGTTCTACTTTTGCTGTAACATTAATTTCATAAGTGATGTGTTGCGTATAATATTTCTAAATTTCAAATGTGTTATGTTGAATTTGAGAACACCATCAAGAGTGATGACTGAAATGTTATACTTTACCATAAATATGGGGGTCTCATAGAGATAGATTAGAGATTATATATGGAGGAAAGGGGGTGAAGAGAGGAGCTTTTTGCCATTCATTATAGTATCCTATGAAAACATACTTCTGCTTGTCATAAGTAGTTACTTCATATTTATGGGGTTTTTCATAATACTCTGACTGTGACAGTGTCTGAAAGCTCGCATAGGGTTTCATTTAAGATTGTTATCAAATTTATATGCCTAAGGTCAAAAAGGACTGATATAAGGTGACATATAACAAATATTATAGGTATGTTTCAGTTTAGGTACAATGACATATATGTGTATATTATTTCATCTAAGATTCGATATGTGATAAGCGGAAAATTTAAATTTGAAGTAAAAGGGATCGTAACATAACTCGCGAGTTTTTGATCTAGGCTCTATCTGAAATACTAGCAGCTAATTCAAGTTGCTAAACTATGTTTTCTTAGTTCATAGTTTTTAGTAAAATATAGTAAAAAACCCTAAAAGTCTTGGGACAAAATCTGTTACGTATTTATCTAAAAATCTATCTATAACAGAGAATCACTAAAGATAAAGTTTAATCTTTATATTTATTGAGAAACGTCGAGCAGTGAGTATTCATTGACTTTTATAGTACAGTAGTGCAATGCTTTTCTTTTCTTTCTTTATCATGGCAATGAATTAAAAACCAGAAAACCTAAAATAAAATAAAAAATTTACAATCATTAAAATTCCTATTTTATTATTTCAAGATGAAGTATTTCACACAAAATCCATTAATTTCGCATCCCAATCGCATTTTAGTACTGAATTACATACAATGTCAATCTGATAATGTTAATGTTATCAGTAATGAAGATTCTGATATAAATATTATGTGCAATATCAATTAAGAGAAATCGCAAAGAGCAGATACATATAATTTTTATTCCGAACAGTAAAACTGTTTTATTTTACTAGAAAAAAAAATATGTAAAGAAGATAAATAAATAATAATTAATCTGTTATGCCATTAATATCATACAAGCACACGTATTTCTATTTGTTTTAATTTTTCTCCAATTAATGAATGAGAAATGTGTTTCTTATTCAGGGATTCAAAAATTAAACATAATCTGATTTTTTTTTAAATAAATTTAAAAAGGTGATGAAACAGATGGAACTAGAACTCACAAGCTTGGATCAAATATATTTAAATAAAGGTGTCTCTTTTTATCTGGATGTGCTACCAAAAAAAGTCAAGGCTTTTACCTAATTGTTACCATCTAAAGCCTCAATCTATTTCAATAAATCTTTTGATAAATCTTAAGATTATCTGTAAAAATAAATTAAGAATTATTGAGTTTTACTAACATAATTTGTGTTTAATTTGTAGTTAGTTCTAAATATTTGTTTAGCCCTGAGAACCATCATGGTTCCAATTAAACTTTAGCTAGATTTTAATTAATTCTTTCCTGAAGTTGTGTATATTAGATAACAATTTAAACAACAACTTTTTCAATTTATTTATTCACTAATTAATTTAATTTTGTAAATTACCAGCAATGCTTCTGCGAAAAACTGCAATAGCGGTTTTAGCGGCAAATTAACCGCAAAATTTAGCAAATTTAGTTCCACTACTACCTCGGACTTAAAAAGCCGACCGATGGCAAGATGACCATCCAACTGCTGGCTTTGAAATACACAGGCCGAAGACGGTGCTTCGGTGCGACAAAGCCAGCCCTGCGGTCACCAACCCGCCTGCCCAGCGTGGTGACTTTTTTTTATGTCACTAGGTCGGCAAAAAAGCGTAAGGCTCACCTGATGGTAAGCGATTACCATAGCTTATAGACACCTGCAACACCAGAATCATCGCAAGCGCGTTGCCGACCCAATCCCCAATCCCCCCAGGAGCTCTGGTCACCTTACTCACCAACAGGAACACAATACTGCTTGAAAACAGTATTATTTTGCTGTGATCTTCTATAAGGTCGAAGTACTACCCCAGTCGGGCTGCTCCATATTTTGAGCAGGAAATTCCGGCTGTGCCCTACCTCAGTGACTATAGCAACACGCATGAGTTCACGCCATTTTTGGCGCGACCTCGTGGAGGCCTATGTCTAGCAGTGGACTGCGATAGGCTAAAGTGGTGATGATGATGATTTCTATTACTTCCTTTATTTAATGTTTAATCAACCTTTTAATACCCACTACAATAAATTCATGAATATGGAATTCAGAAATTTGATAAAATTCTAATATAAGAAAAAATAATCATACAAGCGTTACACAAGAGACATTTAAAACGACATCCAATTTAGGACGAAAATTGCGTAGATAATATCAAATTTTATCTTATGTCCCAAAATGATAATGACATTCCATAATCATGTCTTCTGTAATCTAAGTAGAATATGGGTTGAATTTTCGAATACTATTTTACCTAACTTTTATATTTCTAAGGTTTGTATCATTATTTAAATAAAGAGAAAGTAACGTTATATCAATCTTCGAGTGAAGAAAAATTTGGAAGAGATAATAAAAATGTGATAAAACTTAGATCGAATATACAATACAATATAATTATGGAGTAATTGAAATATTTGTTGCTGAAATTATATCAGTTTTTATTTAATTTTGGTCACCGTAAAGACAAGAAAGGGTTCCATTGGAGTATTTTGTTGAATATAAGAAGCGTAATGGTAACTATTTCCTTATTATGTAACATTTTTAGAAAATGATAGTAAAGTTATGTAATCATGTCAAAACAGGAACAAATATTAATTTTATCTTAATAGTTCTTATATATATATATATATATATATACATAAAATCGTTGGGACATTGACTCATCACGAAGCCTCGAAAACCGCTGAACGTATAAAGACAAAATTTTATAGGGAGGTAGTTTATAGTTAGTAGACGTCCGCTAAGAACGGGTTTTTCGATCAGGAAGGATTCAAATCGTCTAAGGGCTCTTACAAGTTTGTATGAAAGTCCATTATTTTTAATGCGACAAGCTTGTGGTAGGAATATTCTAATTTTTTTCTGTGCTACAAACTTGAAATTGGACACATATGTAGCTTATAGTTAGTAGACGTCTTTTATGTGTGTCATAGTAAATTTACTTTAATTGAAGTACGAGTGTGTAATTAAATATTTCTCACAAATGTTGATATTCATTATAATGATTACATTCTTTGCCCAGGTTTAATTTCGATATTAGTTTATAAGATTTTAGGACACCCTTGCTTCTATGCTCATGTAAGTAACCAGTTTTTTTTTACAATTCCTATAATGGTTGACAAAAACTGTTCTGATAGGAAAAAAAAACTTATATTAGACAAGTAAGAGACCAAAGCGTTAAAACAAATGCTTTAAATTTACTATAATAGTTTTTTTGGGGCAATAAAACAAACATAGTCCTATATTAGTTTATTATGACACAAACAAATATTTTAATAACTAAATTATATAACTATCTATTAAAATCACATCAACTTAAATATCTTATTTAGAAAATTTCATATACAATAAACTTAATAATTACATTCTAGTAGAATAGCAACAAGAATTAATATGATTAAAATTTCGATTTTTTTTTTATTTCAAAAAAAAATATAATTATTTAAATTAATATTATAATTTTACTTACAATTTATATCACATTTCTTTACAAAAACTCTTATTTATATATTTACATTACTTACATGTATCGTGATTGAATACTTAATTACCGTTTTAAAAATAATACGAAATTTATAAATACACGCATGCATAATATTTTTTTGACACCTTTAACTCTATTACTCGGAACCAAATGAAATGTTCTTAACTCCTAATAAAATCTTATCTGTTATAATACTTAAAATATTTATAGCGACAAAAATCGGAAAAAACACTCAAGTATTTCTTAGAAATAAGATTAATATAAATTAAAGTTAAATAACCGTTGCTAAAAATATTTGAAATGAAAACGAAATGTTACAGTGCGAATGAGATGGAGCAGCAATTAGTAAAAGTAAATAAATAACTAGGTACACTCTAGATAATTAAATGAAAACAAATTGTACGATAAATTGATATATATGAAAATTGTTCAATTAAAGTAATCGAATGAAATAAAATTAACACAGATAAATAAAAGTTGATTAAGGGAGCTATCCGAAATACAAAAATTTCAGAATACAGAGAGAGGGTTTATTATCGAAATCTGTTACCATTACAAATTGAATACATTTGCTTTTCTTAAGCATTTAATAGATGGTAAGATTTGTTGATTGATTGATTTATTGGTTTCGTGCCTTTCAGTTGTTTCAATAAAACAGGATTGATTTCGCTAATGTCACGTGGAATGGAAAAAACGAAGGAGAATTAAGTTCTGTCAATTTTAAAACATAATGGAATAAAATGACAGATAACTTTCTGTGAATACTTTTCTTATTTTAACTTCAATCATGCCATAACACGATTGTTTCTTTTTTTTTGAAATTTAGACAAAATCACATAAATCAGTCAATCTTTTGATATAATTAATAGTTACTGTTTTTAACAAAACCCCAAGTTGGTTCTAATGATGACCTAAATCGTCTAGCGATGAAGTAAAATGCTGACATGCCATTACGATTCGACGTTGGTTCGAAATGTAATAAGAACTGACCTATATTCTGAGTCGTATTTCGTAAGACAATTTGAAAGTAATATTTAGAACATTAAGAGAAATATTGATAACACAAAAATAGTATAGTCAACAGATGAAATTGATGAAGATTGTATCAAATTCCTGTAATCTTTAGCTTCGTTTTGAGATGGGTAAGTATAGGTTCTATCTGTGACACTTTTTACTTCAGCAGGACAAGGCAGCAGTTCGACTGGTATTTGTAATAGCGTCCTTTCATTATCTGCTCTTATTTTCTTTGGTTCTTCAATATAAATATCATCTATTTCGTCACCTATTTCATCTGGTGCTTCCAAATCATTTCTAATCTTTTCTGTGTCATCCAAGTTATTATTTACACCCATACGTTCGTAATAAGCGAAATGTGAACTTAAAGATGGATCAGCGTTGAATTTGCAAATGAAATTTTCTAAAGACATCCGAACTTTGACACTTTTAGCTTCGTGTCGCAGTTTGTGCATCCACGCCAGATGGCAATCGCAGTCGAAGTCGTTCCCTGTAACAATCGGCGTCTTAATTAATCTTTGATTGAACAAATGAAGGCTTTATCGTCTAGCAGTCTATAGCCTACTTTTATTATTAACTGATTACTTAGAATAAATTATTAAATACTATGTAAAATCTGAGGAATAGATCAAGTTATTGCTCTTTTGTCAGAGCTGACATAGAGATCAATAGAGATGTGAAAATGATTAAACAAAATACAAGTAGTATTGCTATTATATACGCTTCAGCCTGTAATATCCCAATGCTGGGCAAAAGCGTCTTTCCCCATGTAGGAGAAGGATTACAGTTTAATCCACCATGCTGCTCAAATGCAGGTTGGTGGATTCCCTACTATGATAAACGATCGCTATCAGGTGTACATGATAACAAGCAGGATTAACGGCTTAAATGCTCGCCGAGGCACGGTGGGAAGACCCACAAGGACTGCATAAAGACGACTCCAGACAACGGCAAAGATCTGTATGGCCAATACAAATGTTTGTCATATGCGGAGATCTAACCCGCAACCGCCAGCGTAATAACCACAGCCCAGTGCTGTGACAGTTGCGCCAACGCCTCTTCAGCTATTATATACTGCTATAATATATATACATAATTTAATAGGTATACAAACTTTTAATTAATAAAAAAAATCAATAACCGCGAAATTTAAGTTATGGTATATTTTCCTTTAAACAAAACATGCCGTATTTAACGTACCTTCTAAGTAGATAAAACTTTTTGGCGTCTTCAAGTTGTCGTAGATTGGCCGTAAATTTTCCATTGTGAATCGTTTTAATTTATTATACCTTATGTCTAAAGCTGATAATCCCCTGACTCCTTCGAACAATCCGTCCGTTAATGTAACCAATTTGTTATGACTTAAACTCAATTTTTTCAATTGTGATAATCCATCGAATGTTCTCTGAGCTAATATATAAATTTCATTATAGTCTAACAATAGCTCTTGCAAATTCCATAGCTCAATAAATGTAAATGAATTAAGTACAGCTATTTTGTTCCTCCTTAAATCTAAACGTTTTAAATTAGCGAGTCCATCGAAGCACTCTTTTTTTAAATCACTTATATTATTCCTATCAAGCTCTAACTCTAATAAATTTACAAGATGTCGGAATGCTCCGTCTTCTATGACACTTATATTGTTACTTGTAAGAAATAGTTTCTGTAAAACAGGCAGTTCGTAAAAGGTATCTGTTTCGAGTTTTTTTACTCTGTTTTCGTCTAACGTTAGAACAGTGAGGTTGGGTAAATTATAAAAAGCATGTTTACTCAGAACGACTATCTGATTTTTTGTCAATACCATCTCCTGCACTGATGTTAAATTAACGAATGCATAACTCTCAATTTTTAAAATCGAGCTGTATTTAATACTGAAATGCTTAAGCTTTCTCAAATATCTGAGCACCTTTGTTGGCACGAAACTCAATCCTCCGTCTGCTCTGACGTTAAATGCTAACGTTTCTATATTTGACTGTGAAGTAAAGCTTGGCCATAAAGGATCTGTCTTGTCTATACCGCCGTTGAATACCCAGCATTCTGTTTTAATTGCCTCGTTTATATCCTGACTGTTTTCGCAGTAGCAGTGTACTTTTGAGTCTCGGTCGCTTATATCACAAATATTTGTGGTTGTTTGAACTATTTTCTCCTTCTGTTTCCTCCTGTTAGCGTGTAATGAGTCTATTGCAAATAGCAACAGTAGCAAGGCAGCGGGTAACTTTTGAGCCCGCATACCTTCTACCTGAAACAAAGAAACAAAAACACTGAGAATTGCTTAATTTAAAATATAATCAATACGATAATAATTAACAGTGTCTGTATGGTTTCCAAATTTTATTCATTAGTTACGTGACCGAGAACCGGAAACCAATTTCAAAATTAAATTGAAATAATGAAATTGAAATCGAATAAGAAAATTGTAAATTCGTTTTACCGAAAGTTTCCCATAATTTATTTCAATTCGTAACAAAATATGCAAACCGAGTCGTGACCGAGCCTAAAGGCCTATCACGTCCGGAATATTGAATAAGAACTATAAAGAAATTTAACAGGACTAATGGACGATTTTAACGAGATCTCATTAAAGCTTTTAATTGAAACACCTGACAATTTACAAAACAACATTAATTCAGTTTCTTTTTCCTTCTTTTATTATTATTAGTAGCCAAAGACGGCTTTGATAATTGACTTTGCAAGAAAGAAATGTCTCTTTAGATTTAGACTCTAATATAGTAACATTAACACACATGCACTAATTTTTGTGCTTGAAAACTTTCTTTACTTGTAATTTATTTTCAAAATCCTTAAATTTATAAAATAACTAAAAATTACGATTGACGTGTTATTATACGTGTTATTATGTTATAAGTTAAGTATAACTTTTAAAATTACATTTAATATTTGTTTCAAAGATCGACCCATAATCGATTACAAATTTGCATATTTTCTATCTACATAAATTTATTGGCATTAATGAGTTTGAGGTCGTAACCTAAAGAGGTCCTCTAACGCTGTATCTTCAAATCGAGATCAACTGTGACAATCGAAATTCACGGCTTAACATATCCTCTGAAGCATGATAACGAGACCCTTAAGGTTCAGATCAAAGAGAAGTGTTCGACACAATACAATTATGTGCTTAAGCTGGAATTACACCTGTGACCAATTTCACTGGATCATTTAGTAAGAAAGTACATTCTTTTGATAACAATCAGTGAAAGACTTAGAAAATATGTAACAATGTATAATCAAATTAGTTAAATCATAACAACTGATTATACTTAATAACAGTTTAGTTTTAATATCTCGATAGAAAATAAAACTACTTCATTCTGATTGATATTACTTTTGCGTATTCTTTTTTTAAAATTCTTATTAAATTAAACATTTTTTTTTAAATATAACTAGGTCGACAAACAAGCGTACGGCTCACCTGATGGTGAGTGTTGTGATGCAACACCAGAAGCATCGCAAGCGTGTTGCCGACCCTATCCCCAATTCCCCTCACGAACTCTGGTCCCCTTTCTCACCAACAGGAACTGAAACACTGCTTCAAAGCAGTATTATTTAGCTATGATCTTCTATAAGATCTGCTGAAATTTCCTGCCTCAGTTAAATTAATTTATTTAGAGAGTGTTGTTGGTTACTCGTAGGTTTAAAGTAGGTAAAAAATGAATATTAGACCTATTCATTAAATATCACTTTTAATAACAGTTTTAAAGGTAGATTATACTATCTACGTTATAATGAAAGTAATAACTATATTTGCACACATTCGTGTTATAAAATGGACGTTAGAAAAATGCTTCATATCTTTATATAATATTCAAATAAAAAAACGAGGCCTTAGCCTTTCAAAAGGGGTATTTCACAGTTGTATGTAAATTTAATTAGTTTTAAACTTTAACGAAATTCGTGAATATCTACAGAGTCAAGTACATACAACATGATAATTTATTGATGTCATTGGTCCTATCTGCGGACCACATTCCAAAACCCTTGTTCCCAAAGAGAATATCTGATAACGTCAACTTGTAAGATACAGTCAAAGTTTATAACGGCAAAGGGTAGAAATTATACCACAGTATAATATGTTGATATTTATGAAACGTATTGCAGAGATATTCGTGTATCAACAAAACGATACACGAGGGACTTTGAGATATTTATTTAAATCTTTGATATTGCTTGCTATTCGTTCAACATTCGAAAACAATTTTATTTATATAGCTTATACTTTGATCAACCGAAACTAAAAAGTGAAAATATCTAAATATTATCTTTTTGATGTATTATTTTAATGATATTTTGTTACACTGATTTTAATTTAATAATTGAGTTTAATATTTTTTAGAAAGTAATTTGTATTACTATTTATATTATTACTAGCCTATTAAAAATCTAAAATAAAAATTAAAGAACTTTTACATAATCGATAAATATTTACATTGTGTTTTGTACAATTTATTTCATTCTCAGCTCAGAAGTAAAGAACAAAGACTCAATAAAAATCGTTTCCGTTTCGTAGTGTCTCTATAAAAAGTATAATAAAACTTCTTGCAAATTTTAAACTTTTTAATTTCATTTGAGTACTAACAAATCGCCAAAAATTTTTTAAATTATGGATAGATTAATTGATGCCAATATAAAGTCACTCGCAAACACATTATATAATAAAGCACGAAAGTAACGAAATAACATAATATTACTTGCAAAATTCAAGTTACTAGACTAAAATTATTCTTCATAATAGGTTATCATCTAGAAGTTAGCTAATACGCCAAATTGCGAGTTGGACTAACGACACAGTTTTGTCCAACTCAATTCATTATACAGAATCAAGTCAATTTGCACATCAACCAACTATTTAACTTTGAAATGGCCCGTTAATTAACTCCGAAACTACCCCAGTTAAGCGAACAATCAAAAGAGGGGCTATAAGGGAACTGCCAATCAGCAGTTTGTGGTAAAGGACAATTTTCTACATAGAAATTCGTTTATCTGATGTATATAATTATGGTGTTGTGAGGATTTTGTAGCAACTGTATTAAAAAAAAAATAAGCAATGAAATTTGATACAGAGGTCATCGTACAGTAAGTATATACGATAAAGGCACATTGTGTTAGGATGTTTGGTCACGTCACTTCACTGCAAGTTGGTGGATAATTTACCCACAACTACCGTACCTACGTATCCATTTACCTTCCTCGAGCTGAAATCGGACCGGAAGATATTTGTATATATGTAACATCACATCGACAACCATATATATGTACATGGACATATTGAACATATACATGCTATTTAATATATTATCATAAAGCTTCTATAACAACATATCAATGACAATACGTTTTGTCCTAAAACGTAAAAAAATGATATACGAAAGCGTCTTTTCTCAATCAATTATTCATTAATTCGAAGTTTGTATTAAAATATCGAATATTATTAGCTATTATAACGATATCTTTTCCATCAATTACTCGTTCCTTTAGATGCCTGAATGGATGAAATTACTTTAGGCCTTTGATATTTTCAATTGCTTATTTAATAGCGTTGCCGCTATTCATCTTGTATTTGGCAGTAGAAATTCTTGAAGTATCTTCAAATTATTTCTTTCATCGCTTCTTTTTATATCCGCCTTGATAGAATTGACAGAAATAAATTATCTGTATATGTCTCTATATGTATTATAATAAATATGTAAATAATCGATATTGGTAACGGTGTGCGTGGTTATCATGTAGGAATAAATGATAAGTTAAGGAATTTTAATGTGTGTGAGATTTTTAAACTTTGTCTATCTGACCGTTTGTACTCACGTCATGCAAAATTTGGCATAATTCATAATTATGATGAGTTTTCATGATGATAACAAACTGAAGATATAAAACATGAACTTGGTGTGGAGTTCAGAATTGTAATCTTGGAGTTCTAACTTAAAATTTAATTTGTGTATCATATGTTACACAATGGAATTGAGTTTTTAAACGTTTGTTGTGAAATTGTAAATAAGTTCTCCGATTTGAAGGTATTGTCAAACAGTAAAGTCAAAACATTTTCGCAGGTGAAGAATTCCTTTGTATTAGACGTATTTTATTTTTCGTTTTATATTTATCTTTATACTTGAAACATAGAGAATAACAACAATAAATATTATGAGAATGTTACGACTAGGGTTTCTGCGTATAATTCCTTGTATGTAGAAACGTATAGTTGGACATTTGACGCATATCTGTATCAGACGGCTGTTACATAAAATACACATTTACGTTGCCTACCTTAGGAACAAACGACCGTGTGTATGTTCAAATATTATATATGTATTATTTTTATTAATAAAAGGCGCGAAATCACTTTGATATGAAAGCATCGGCTTTGTCCAGTAAATATTTGTGTATCTTAGAGTAAATCTAGCGAAAACACTGTATCGTATACCTAATAAATCTCCCCCAACAGATATATATGATGCATACAACGCTATATGACGCTATCCATTAGTTCATTAGAGTATAATCACGAAATATATCGATATATTCTGGAACGTATCCTCAACATTAATCTGATTGTCACTTGAAAGCAGTATTGCATAATATCGTCCATATTAGTCAGGTTGTGCTTAGTCGTAAAATCGTAAGGTATTAAACCGACCTAAACCCGTGCGTTCATTCAAAATGCAGGCCAATAGACGCAATGCGACGCCACCGGTCCTGCTCGTCCGTATTATCACGGAAGACTAGTTTGATGTTCGGGTATTTTCTGTGGTCTGTAATATATTGGGTTAAGCCGGACTTTGATCCGGGATTAGAGTAAGACATTAGGATTTTATATACTCAAATTGTTTTGTGGGAAGAAAGGTCTTGTTTGAGTTGCAAAATTTGTGTTATTTATTGTTTCATCTTAAAAGTTGTAAAACTGAACTGTGAGCCAATAATTTTATAGAATTGTATAATGTCATTTTGTTTGTGTATTTGGATCTTTGAAGAATACTGTAATTTAAAACAATAAAGAACGTAAATTATAAAATGACAGTTATGTCACTATGACATTTATAAGTTACTACAACTATGAACGTGACAACATTAAGACCTTTCGAGATTACATAAACTCCGAGTCGAAATATGTGAGTTAGAATGTCACATTGTTATGCGAAAACAAAAGGCGGGGTACAGCAAAAAATATCTTGCCCAAAATCTGGTATACCTACCTATAAGAAGTACCTTAATCATATAGAAAGTCACATCCAAATACTACTCAAATATTACACGTACTGCTTTCAAGTGCTATCATGTTCCTGTGACGAGTAAGGTAACCAGTCTGATGTGCTTTGGGGACAGTGGGACATCGTCAACAATACGCTTATGATACTCCTGGTGTTGCAAACATTCATAGTCTATATGGATCTATCAGGTGAAAGTTAAGTAACGTATTTGCCATCTTAGTAGTACAAAATAAAAATAGCTACAAAGGTTTTTAGTGATGTGATTTGTGAAGTTTGTAAATTAGAAAAGTTGCAAATACATCTATAAATAAACTATATTTCTAAAAAAAGTATGTGTGTCAGCTCCGACGCGCGATTGGAAAATTCCTTCAGATCAACTATCTAAATAGGACAAAATTGCTTACTAGTCTAAAAAAAAAGATAAATATCATATCAATATATGTGGCGTTAACCTAGATACCTACATAGGTACCTAGTCATACATAGGTACTCTATGTCATTCTCTCTTCATGAGAAATCAAGTAACATCCATATTAAATTAAAATTAGTCAATCCATTAGGCGCATAAACCCCATATGTATACAAATAGTCATACGGGATGATATAATTATTTCGGTAGTCACCTAAAAAGTAATGAAATATTATCGACAAATATCACAAATATTATGACACTTAAAACGATCTATACTAACGAAGAACTCAAAGGCGATGAGGAAAATACAAATTGTATTACAACATAAATTCATGTGGAAGGAATCAATCATTCGGATTTCAATTAGGGTTCGCTGCTGACTATGAAATAATTGAACTTTTTTATAACACAATATATATTTATAATTGTATATACATATATTTTAACAAAAAATTTGCACGTGAACGAACGAAATATATTCGAATATATTTTTTTCGATGCTGAATTAATAACTGAAATAATGTCAACAGGGAAACAAAACACACTCGGTCTGTTTGTTGACAATTTTAATATGTAAAAATTCTATATACGATCGTTTGTTTAAAAAAATATGATAGTAAATGTGGAATGAACTTATATTTTGAGCTTAAAATCGCTTAGGGATTAGATATATCTAATATATAAAATTCTCATGTCGCGGTGTTTGTAGTTAAACTAATAATAATAGTTAAACTAATAATATTATTAAAAATAACTCAATCAATCTCGTCAATCTTTCCATAACTTTGATAAATTTTACTGTCTTAATCTATCCTTTACGCGTCTGCTTTATTCAACTGGATTGACAAACAAGCGTACGGCTCACTTGGTGGTAAACGAACATAGCCTGTAGACGGCTGCATCGCAAGCGTGTTGCGACTCTATCTAAATTTGAAGGAGCATATATATAATATTATAGAATCATATTTATATAACTAGGTCTGCAAATAAGCTTACGGCTCATCTGATGGTAAGCGATTACCGTAGCTTATAGATGTCTGCAACACCCAAATTCTATTTTATATTCTATCCCCGATTCCCCCTAAGAGTTCTGGTCACCTTTTCGCCACACGGAACACAACACTGCTTAAAAGCAGTATTATTTAGCTATGCTCTTCTGTAAGGTTGAGGTAGTTCCCCAGTTGGTCTGCGCCAAATTTTGAGCAGAATATATCCTTCTGTCCCAAAAGTGAAAATACTGAGTAAGATCGTTTAAAAATTTTTAAGGCCTGAATTTATATTTGAGCTTCACCTCGTACTAGACATTAAAGTAAAACAACGAAAATTTATCAACAAATCATAAAATCTGTAGATCTGCCAGAAGTGCTCTAGGGATCCCTTTAATTGGAAAATAGTACGTTAGCAGCTTGTTGTCAAAATTTAATAGACATCTGACGAAGATCGTAAAATTTTTAAAACAAATTAAAGTGACATTAAAAAGTTCCTTACTTTGTCGCATTTTCAATTTTCCCTCGCAGATGTATGACGTAACTTTAACTCTTTCAGCTCAGTTTTATGGGACATAAAATTGAAACCACTAGGTTGCGAACAATAAAACCAGTTAACGTATGTCTATACTACCGAAGAAATTTAAAAAGTATAAGTTAATTTCGGATGAAATCGACATAAAATTCAATTTAAATTGTTAAAGTTTCAAACTAAAACAATAATGTACGTATTGTTCAATAAATATTAAGTTCTATAATAGACCTATGCACGAATTACTTCAGTTATGGGAATTGTTTTATCAGAACATAAATTTCGTTACATATTGCTTATTAACTTTAGTATATTGAACTTGTTTTGTTAAAAATTTTCGTAGCTTTGTCTTAAAATATTTCGTATGACCTTGTAAAAGCAATTTATTCTTTATGAATATGTATGAAGCGTGAAGTGATAGACAATTAATGCAAAATTATCGTTTCAATTTAGACTAAATGTTGAAATATAACATAAACAGAAATATCAAAAAATATTTTCGACTATCCATCGATAATTTAGTCTTAAAGTCTGTATTATGAACTAAAACTTCTTTAGGCATGCTTGACTTAGGGAGTAAGGTGGTGAATGCGGACGAGAGCGTTAAGAAAAGTTTGATCGGGCGTAGGCGAACTGGAAATGAGAGCGAGATAAAAGTTAGTTAAGATAGAAAGCAGAGAGAGAGTTACGTTTCACATATACTAAAGTAGTAGGGCTAAAAGAAAGACGTGTACACATTTTCTTTCTGTATTTCTCATAATTTGAATTATAATGTATATATACTCGTACATACATACAGATGGCCTTGAAGAAGTTTTGCTTCAGTCGCGTGATCTAAAACACAGTCGTTTTGTGATAGTAAAAGCATTTAATATTAATTACAGTACACAAATGTGGTTAACGAAAACTTGGCTACTTAATTTATGTCATTTATTGTCCGTTGAGTGTGAAGCGTTTATTTATTATTATTTATTAATTATTTTATTTATTTATTTATTACGTATTTTCTGCCTTACAACGTTGGTCTCAAATGTGGTAATTCAGATTTGGTTGTGATTATTAAAATTTATTTTTGATTATTATTATTTTACAGTAATTTATAAAAAAAGGTGATTTGCTTATATCGTGATTTTTTAAACAACAACCGATCAAGTGGTAATCAAAAAACGTGTGATATCTCGTAATATATTTAGTACTTTACGTCTATAACTAATTCACTTAAACAATTTTTACGTCCTATTTTTATTTACTTTTAACCTAGATATAAGTTCAAACCTTTGTTTGTTAACTCGTAAAGTATAGCTTTCATAGCTTTCCTTTTAAATTATTTGCATATGCATATATGCTGGAGCTATACAATTTGTGTGAAGAGGTAGATGTAGGGAAGTTGAGAGATCGCATATTTCGAATTTAAGAAACAAATATAAACTCCATATTGATAATGTAAGAACTAATTATGGTAAAAAAACAATTCTGTTTGAAGGAGTACAGCTGTTTAATAAACTGCCAGATGTAATAAAAGTATGTGATAATATGAACATATTTAAAACCAAACTAAAAAATCATATTATATCCTCACTATAGTAAAAAAGAAAGCCTTCCAACGGCCCAGATGTTAAAACTGTATTCTTGCAAATGTATAAAAATGTCATTGTATCTCATTTTAAGTGAATGTTAAATTCTTATGAGAAATAAAGTTCTTCTTTAAACCTAAGTTGTCAACGTTAGTTGTTATATCTAACAATATCTCATACCACGAGAAATAGGAGGTGAAATTGTATATTAATCTGGGTGAAATGTGCCCTAACACTTAATTTTAAGCTTTTATGTCACCAATAAATGAGGTAAGACACAGCAGGAAATTTCCTGCTCAAAATCTGAAGCAGCCGGACTAAGGAAGGACCTCGAACTTACAGAAGATCACAATTAAATAATACTGCTTTCAAGTAATACTGTGTTTCTGTGGTAAGTAAGGGGACCAGAGCTCCTGGGATGGCTTAGGGATAGGGTCGGCAACGAGCTTGCGATGATTCTGGTATTCCAGGTGACTATAAGCTACATTGTAATACGTAGTACGTAGTAATCACTACTAGGTGAGCTGTACGATTATTATCCGACCTAGTTGCATAAATAAATGTAGCAGCATAATTAATAGGTGTATCCGAGGGTTACATCTCATGTGCTATTGCTAAATTATTAATCACTTCACTTCAGCTTATCGCAGTCCACTGCTGGACATAGGCCTCCCTAAGTTTGCGCCAAAAATTGCGTGAACTCATGTGTTTTGCCCATAGTCACCATGCTGAGAAAACGGGTTGGTAACCGCGGGGTTGGCTAGGTGGCACCGAAGACGCTGCTGCCCGTCTTCGGTCTGTGTATTTCAAAGCCAGCAGTTGGATTGGTTATCCCGCGATGGAATGGTTCCGCGATGTTATGGTTCCGCGATGGTTCCAAAGTTGTAGTTGAACTGTCTTGGCCCTTAGTCGCCTCTTACGACACCCACGGAAAAAGAGGGGGTGGCTATTTTCTAACTGCCGTATCCACAAAGCAAACTAAATATTAATACACATTATTAATTAACACTATTTCTTCTTTTAGAACAAAGATATGTTGAGTTCAGTCGACACATGAGTGGACATGACATAATCACAGAATTGGCATAAAGTATAAAGAGATTCAAAGAGACTCAAGTATAAAGATAAAAGTGCCGCTATGTTGGATTTTTTTTTTCAAATCGATTTCGATAAGAAGCTTATTCTATAAAAGCACTTCGAAAAAGATTATAGTAAGAACCTGGAAAGGTATCATGTGAATTATGAAAATATCTTTACTTTTTAGAGTTCCACAACCTAAGGGTACTATTCAACTCTGTTACAACTAATACTTCACTCTTTATCTGCGCGTCTAAAATCGAGTAATTTTCGAATTTGTAATAGAGACTTAAAATATTAGAATTAAAAATTTACGCTTATAGGTACTCAAGAAGAGCGTTTTAAACGTTTGCTTAATTTTAAATATTAGAAAGGTGCATAAGTCCGACATTATGTGGATTTTTATGTAGCCCTCTAAGTTCCTATACCTTTATAATGACAAATACTGTGTTTTTAATTACATGAAGCGGGATATTTGCCAAGTTTTTTGTTAGTCATTTTGAAGTACTTATCTTTCGATACTCCAAAACAAGTATACAAATATTATTATTAACAATCATATTTCTAACTAGCTGGGTTTCGCGGCTTCACTCGCGTTGATTTGTGGAAAAAATAGCCTCAAATTGAACAAAAAATATACCGCCCACTAATCGTGTTGACGTTGTTCGAAATTAAAGCCACCTATGTATAATTTTAATAATTAATTAATTTACAAAAACAAAAACAAACATATTTTTTTAGTTGCGGATACCGGTAGAGCAAGCAATTATATATAAAATGATATATAATTTATGTGGAGTAATTGCGAGGTTTTTGTCTAAAAAGGGAGGTAAACATCTTAACCTTGGCGTATTAACATATATGATTCTATTTTTGACATAAGTATTACGACTCGTATCAGAAGACATCTATTTTCGATTAATATTTAAATTTGCTGGTATGTTTGTTTCCAACGAGTCTTGAATAATTTATGTTTGTATTTTATTACGGAGCGGTTGCTAAAGTCGTATTCTTCAGTAGTTAAGAAGCAATTTCGTTTTATTACAGTTTTATTTGGTACGCAGTAAAGGAAACGCTTTTGATTCTATTGGGGTATCGAAGAAAAAATATACGTGTAGAGAAATTACGTGATACGTTTAACATTTACTATTTAAAACAAATAATTATTAAGTTTTAATCATTTTAGTTGAAAACGTCTTAAGATATGATTACAATGTTATTGTAATCAATACATGTCACATAGAAGAACATTCTAGTAAACATACGTATAAATAAAAAAAAAAGAAAAATTAAATCGCTAATTAATGTTTGTAGACAAGGTAATGGTTAAAGTCTGTAAAAACATTTCTTTTTTCTTTTGAAATGGTAAGTTGTAAAAACTATTAAAGAAGTGGAAAACGGTGGAACGCCACTATTAACGTAAACCAGGGAGCACGTGTCTTGAGAATTATAGTTGAAATGTCATTAAATACTTGGAGATCTTAATATTTAGTAACAAAAGGCCTGGCGACGGTTTGCTAATATAAATAGAAATAATTTCATGTTATTTTACTAAGATATTAACGTCGTAACATCATACTTACAATTATATATCTGGAATTCATTGACACGTATAAAGTGACCCATTATTAAATATAATTTAGAAATAAAATCCACACAATAAAAATTCCATGGCATGTTCGAGGAAAAGACGCAAAGAATTTCCGTCATGTCAACGATGTACGGTATGACATCTCTTTGTGTTTGTTTTAATAGCTTTTTTTCATTAAGTGCGAGATTAAAAACATAGATACTTTAATAAGATTATATGTTTTACATATCGTTAAAAAAATACGTTACTTTTATATGCGTTGTTTTAACCCTAATGGATTCATATTTTTATGTTACTTTGCTATGTCAACAAGAGTAAATCGGGAGAAAGGATTTCAATATTTTTGCCTTTTTTCCAGTTACAACACTCAAAAAAATATTATTGGTAATGGTTAAAATTTATAGGTAATAAATAATTCGTGTTATAAATGTGAAATTCAGTATTAATTTTAAAAACAGTTCGTCGGTTACGTAAGCTTTTCTCCTTAAACACAGACATGTACGTGTTTGAAGAATTATTTATTATACACATTATTATTTTGACGTTCCTTGAAATATTGACCTAACGTGCCCTTACTTTGATTATTAAAATTATTTTCCTAAAACAGGTTTTCATCAATTCATTATATTTAAAAAAAATCATAAAGCAATTAAAATTAAAATGAATGAAAGTATTTATTTACTTTATTTTATTTATTAAAATACATAAAAGAATATATATTCTGTGTGGTTACGGCAGTAAAGAATATGCCACCGCTTCTTTTCCCGTGGGTGTCGTAAGAGACGACTAAGGGATAATACAGTTCCACTATCACCTGGGAATTTAAAAAGCCAACCAATGGCGGGATAGCTATCCCACTGCAGGCTTTGAAATACACAGGCCAAAGACGGGCAGCAGCGTCTTCAGTGCGACAAAACCAGCCCTGCAGTCACCAACCCGCCTGTCCAGCGTGATGACTATGGGCAACATGTATGAGTTCACGCCATTTTTGGCGCGAACTTGTGGAGGCCTATGTTCAGCAGTGAACCGCGATATATGTCGCATAAATTCATTCGAGTTTTACCGGATATCAGTGTTGTCGATATTACCAGTAGTTACTCATTCGACTTAATGCTAAAGTACATAATTCTACTATCACAGAATTTATTAATTATATAATAATCATCATCATCATCACCATTACTACAGCCTAATAGAATCTCATCTTCCAGCCTAATATGACTATAATAATCGTCACACATCAATCGGTAAAACGCTGTCTGCCGACCGACAAGCTTAATTTCATTCGGGTTATACTTTTGTATCTAACTTTAAGATTTGGTTTGAACTCCAATTTGGATTTAGGTCTCAATTATCCACGGAAAGTGCAATCCTGAGCTTAAAGCATGCTGTCAGGTATTACACAGACAGAAGCACACCTGTTTATGCCTGCTTCTTGGATCTGTCGAAAGCATTTGATCTGGTCATCTACAACATCCTGTGGAACAAGCTACAGCAGGTAGGAATGCCTGCAGAATTGATTTCTTTGCTTAAATATTGGTATAGCAACCAATTGAATACTATAAAGTGGGCAAACGAGTACTCGGAGCCATACAGGTTGGAATGTGGAGTGAGGCAGGGGGGGTTGAGCTCACCTAATCTTTTTAACCTGTATGTCAATGCGCTGATTGAGGAGCTCAGCAGCATGAGGGTCGGATGCCATATTGGTGGCGTATGTTTCAATAATATCAGCTACGCGGATGACATGGTGCTGCTGGCCCCCTCTGTCAGCGCAATTAGGAGGATGCTGGCTTTTTGCGAGTCATACGCTGAGACGCATGGATTGGTGTACAATAACAAGAAAAGTGAATACCTAGTCTTCAAGGCTGGCAACAGACTACCGGAAAATATACCCTTAATAAAGTTAAACGGGACATGTCTTGTTAGAGTACACCAATTCAAGTACCTAGGTCACATTGTCACAGAAGACCTAAAGGATAATGTTGATATTGAGCGAGAACGCAGGGCGTTGTCGATCAGGACGAACATGTTGGCCCGCAGATTTGCTCGTTGCTCAACACCAGTTAAGATCACGCTTTTTAAAGCTTACTGCACTTCTTTTTATACGAGCAGTCTATGGGTCAGCTATACTCAGAGGTCTTACAACGCCTTGCGTGTACAGTACAATAACGCCTTTAGGGCATTGTTGGGGCTGCCGCGGTACTGCAGTGCCTCTAGTATGTTCGCGCACGCAGGGGTCGACAGTTTCCCGGCCATTCTGCGCAAAAAGGCTAGCTCACTTTTAAGGCGAGTGCGCGGCAGCCGCAACAATGTCTTAAGGGTCATCGCCGATAGCGGGGACTGTCCACTACTCAGGCATCTGTGTGACATTACAATGTCACTTTTAGTTATTAAGTACTAACATTAGTTATTAAGCTTTCATCTTTTATTTTTACTAACAATTATGGACCCTTTGTTGTCTGAGTAATAAACATTTTTATTTTTTTATTTTTTTTTTTTTTATTTATTTAGTGTATATTATTAATAATATATTTTTTGGTATCTTTTTACGTTTTTAGTTGTTGAAGATTCGCGTAAAGGTAATGGAAGTTCTTTCATAATGCCGGGGCGAAATGGCGAATGCTAGCGCGACCCCATCTCGCCCCACCCATGCGGACGACTGTTCACACGTGGTGGTTTTTTAGTCAGTAGGAGCCTGACATAACCCTCTGGCGCCCCCACACCGGAAGGTAATCATGATGGATTAACCCACGTAAAAAAAAATCTTTTATAATAATTATGTTGTATTATGTAGCTTAATTTTATTTTACCGTATAAATAATTATATTTCGGTAACAGTAGTATAGTTACTTACGTTGTCGGGTGATTATACTATTAGGGAGTGAATTCTTAAATACTTTTAGGGATCGTTAAAAACAAAAAAAAAGTAGAATTACTATTATATTACGCTGGCGATTTTGTGTTAATATTTCTTACATTTTATTATTTTGTAAAATCTTTTCATTAAGTAAGTTAATTAAATTTTGACTAAAACTGTAATTTACTCGGAGATGTTAATTTCAAACGAATGTTGGTAACGTTTTATATGTATTTTAAAAATGATTTGGTAGATTAAAAATACCACAGCATAAAAATTATTAAACTAATTAAAATATTTATTAAAATCTATCGCCTTGTTATGTAGTAATTACTATTTTAATACATATATTTTAAATGCCTTATATAATACAATGAAATTTTATTATATATGTATGATGAATCTGGCGATTTGCGTGAATTTAAAGACGTACGTTATATTATTATGGACATCATTGAATAGAGTAATAAGATAAATAAGTTAGCAATGAAACACAGTTCATATAATGACGAAAATAGCAAATAAACTACACTAGTGATGACGTAAATCTCAATAAAACCAAAAGAGGATGTTAGAAATGGTAAAAGAGAATAAAAGATAATTTTTTTTATCACAACCTAAAGTATATGAATTCTAAAGACATTAAAAAAAGTATGTGTACTTATGTATACTCGTAAAATCTATACTTCATTGGCTAGCTAACTTCACGTGGTTAACTCTTCGTTAATAAGTTATAGTAACTTCAAGGTGTCGTTTTTGTGATGGTGTGAGCGCGCATTCGTTGACTAGCTAACTACAGGGTGTTGGCTTTTTTGTGACGTCGTTCGCGCGCATCGTAAAAATTTACTCTCATCATTTTTCTCTAACGCGCCAAAGAAGTATAACTTCAAAAACTTAACCAGTTATTATTTATGTGTATTTAGTTCGCTGTGGAACTATTCACTACGTAAAAAAGAAAGTACTATATTATTTAAGGACATCACTTCTGTTCTAACACATTTACAACGTATCTTTTGCACGAATATTACCGAGCTCCATTGCTTAGTTTTGTATTGTTATTATATCCTTTTCATACATGTATTGCGAATTGACTTACAAAAAAAAAATTTACAACGATAAAGTATGTCGATTATTAAAACTATAATTAACCAAATCGATGCAACGTCCAAAAATTCATTTCACTTACAATTTTTACAGTGCAAAAATATAATTACACTGTTGAAAATTTTTATTCAACGTAACTCACTCAAACAGGCGAGCGAAATTAAATCCGCACATGCCACTGCCAAATCCCCACTATTCTTAAGTTTCAATGGAGCGAGCAAGGAGCACTTTAAAACGTTCCCGGGGTCCGGAATTTTTATTCTAAGCACGTAGGCAATGTTGAGAGAGACATTAGTTAAATTGCTGGTAAAATTACTGAATAAAAATATTCGTAATCATACGATGCAGATTTTAACCCTTGACTTGAGTCTGCGTGAAAACAGAGCATGTCTTCTTTGTGTATGTGAGTTTTTTTTCAGGGTTCCGTACCTCGAAAAAACAGAATCTTTATAGGATCACTTTGTTGTCCGTTTGCCTGTCAATTTAGCCGCTGCTGCCCGTCTTCGGCCTGTGTATTTCAAAGCCAGCCATAAGTTACATCATACAATAAAAATATTTTTTAACAATTTTGTTTGTACGGTACCCTCGGTGCGCTAGTCCGACTCGCACTTGGCTGGTTTATATTTTTAGATATTATGAAAATGGTGCGCAAGTAGCGCTCGGTTTATCTGATGGTAAGCTGATTCCATAGGCTATTGCTTATAATGCCAGGAACATTGCGAGCGTGTTGTCTAACCAATCCTTTATCGTATCTCTGAGTTCTGGTTACATTACTAACAACAGAAAAAAGACATTAATTGAGAGTAGCATTTCATAAACTTTCTGTAAACTCGAGCTACAAATTTCGAGCAAGTTGTACCCTGTATCTCCTACCACAATATAAACTGAACTCCATTTACTCACATAACAATAACTGTACACCTATAAAGTAGACAAGGCAATTTCTATATTAATTATCTACTGTTATTATGATTGGTCTATGATGTATTTTTATTCATTTAACATTACACGTGTTATGTGCACATAAATATCAAAAAAATATATATAATTATGTCATTAAAATACGTGTACGAAACCCCATAAGAATAACCTCAGGGGATATCCTCTTTCAATACACCCAAAAACGTACATGATTACATTAAGATATCAAAAGAGGCAGACGCAAATTTATATATAAAAGAAATCATAAAAATAGAAGTATAATTACAAACAAAATTTTTATAATTAAAAGCGAAATTTAAAGCGTATTTTATTATATTTTACTTAATTTAATTACTTTTAACTTAATTACTATCTTAGACCTATATCGCATGTAAGAATGTAGTGATTTTCCCTTGTAAATAGAATGTTTTATCAATTTTACCAACTCGAAAGCTTGTCGCTGTCACTCAGTTAACTCCCTTTTATCAATTAAATCATAGTAAATTAGAACATGTGTCTAAAAAACTTATTTCAATTGATCAGTATGAGCACAAATTTCTAATTTACTTTTATCTACTGCCTGCAATATTCCACTGCTGGTCATAGGCCTCTTTCCCCATGTACGAGAAGGATCAGAGCTTAATCCACCACCCTACTGTGAGTAACGATCGCTATCAGATGTACATGATAACAACCGGGACTGACGACATAACGTGCTCTCCGAGGCACGGCGGGGATACCCACAAGGATTGCACAAACACCCAGACCACGGGATTCTAATTTACACATATCTAATTGGTGTCATAACTGAGTTTATATACTGTTTATCTTTCCTACACGTATTATTAACTGTAATTTTACTACCAATAATTTTGACAAATTTATCTTGAAATTCCAATAGATAATTTTACATTGTGAGCGCAAGTTTATCTTAAGCCTTTTGATTTTCTTTATATACAATTTTTATCCTATTATGTATTTAAACTTTACTAAGAGAATCGTGGAATTTTTATTTATTTAAATTAATGAATACCTCAAAGCCATTCCGATGCGTTCGAAATATGAAATTTTAAAACTTAAAAGTGTCTAATACACATATCTTCGTATTTATATTGTTAAAAAAATGGGGTCAAGCCCGAACATACCCGAAGCTTACCGGATGAAATTTGTAACTACTCTCTTTTTAATTAAGAAGTATGTGAAGAAACATCTTTAACATTGAATTTCACAATCGATATATAGAGTTCCCAATCGATAGAAGTATTTCCTAGATAAACATCTGAGATTTTGGAGTGATTTAAATATTTAACATCTATCTACCATCTAAGATTTTATTTTTGTGTTACCCACATTAGGAATTCTAAACATTTTTGAATATCATATCAAAAATTGACCGCTCCAGCGGGGCTCGAACCCGCGTCTCCGACGTACCGTGTCGGCGCTCTAGCCAATTAAGCTATGGAACGATACACCCGCTCGAGCGAAATTTTCGATATGATACTTTTTAATTTCGGTTTAAGCGAACCGTGGCGCCGTCTATAGTGAGCTCTTTACAGAAACCCGTAACTATTCAAAGTTTCATATTACAATGAAAATCTTTGACAGGAGACGACACCGTGCTATTTTTAATATCTAAGATTTTATTTTTGTGTTACCCACATTAGGAATTCTAAACATTTTTGAATATCATATCAAAAATTGACCGCTCCAGCGGGGCTCGAACCCGCGTCTCCGACGTACCGTGTCGGCGCTCTAGCCAATTAAGCTATGGAACGATACACCCGCTCGAGCGAAATTTTCGATATGATACTTTTTAATTTCGGTTTAAACGAACCGTGGCGCCGTCTATAGTGAGCTCTTTACAGAAACCCGTAACTATTCAAAGTTTCATATTACAATGAAAATCTTTGACAGGAGACGACACCGTGCTATTTTTAATATCTAAGATTTTATTTTTGTGTTACCCACATTAGGAATTCTAAACATTTTTGAATATCATATCAAAAATTTTTCTTAAACCGAAATTAAAAAGTATCATATCGAAAATTTCGCTCGAGCGGGTGTATCGTTCCATAGCTTAATTGGCTAGAGCGCCGACACGGTACGTCGGAGACGCGGGTTCGAGCCCCGCTGGAGCGGTCAATTTTTGATATGATATTCAAAAATGTTTAGAATTCCTAATGTGGGTAACACAAAAATAAAATCTTAGATATTAAAAATAGCACGGTGTCGTCTCCTGTCAAAGATTTTCATTGTAATATGAAACTTTGAATAGTTACGGGTTTCTGTAAAGAGCTCACTATAGACGGCGCCACGGTTCGCTTAAACCGAAATTAAAAAGTATCATATCGAAAATTTCGCTCGAGCGGGTGTATCGTTCCATAGCTTAATTGGCTAGAGCGCCGACACGGTACGTCGGAGACGCGGGTTCGAGCCCCGCTGGAGCGGTCAATTTTTGATATGATATTCAAAAATGTTTAGAATTCCTAATGTGGGTAACACAAAAATAAAATCTTAGATATTAAAAATAGCACGGTGTCGTCTCCTGTCAAAGATTTTCATTGTAATATGAAACTTTGAATAGTTACGGGTTTCTGTAAAGAGCTCACTATAGACGGCGCCACGGTTCGCTTAAACCGAAATTAAAAAGTATCATATCGAAAATTTCGCTCGAGCGGGTGTATCGTTCCATAGCTTAATTGGCTAGAGCGCCGACACGGTACGTCGGAGACGCGGGTTCGAGCCCCGCTGGAGCGGTCAATTTTTGATATGATATTCAAAAATGTTTAGAAATCTATCTACCAGTTATTATTATAGTTAGCTTAAGATACTTAGTAACTAAGATGAATTTAATGTTTATATCTGTTAACTTTTATCTTATCAATTCATTTTTACAATATGTTTTTTAGTATTTTGGTCTAATAATGAGTTTTCAAAAGGCAGTAGAAATTACGTTAAAATATTCGCGTCCTCACTGCATTCGGCCATATTTGAACTATTTTGTAAGGAATCTTCTTTGAAAGCAATTACGCGCTCGTCGGCTAATATATTTTGAATCTCAGGTATAAATTTTCGTCGTATACCATCGTAATAAATATGAAACTACATACAAAAGTGAAATATTTTGGAAAAAAAAAATCATAATATCAACATTCTGAGTTAGATTTATTTAAATACTTTTAAAAAGAAATTAAGCGTATACCTATATATAATTTCAACAATTCAAACCTGAACTTCAAAATGGAAAAATTGAATTAAAAAAGTATTTTTATTCGTAAATTTTATGTATAGAGTAAATAGATATAGATATATAGAGATAAAGTACTATATCTGGTCCGCAGCTCTCCCTGGTATCGAAATAAGAATTTGCAACTGATAAAAACTGGCAAGAAACTCGATAATGTTTTTTTTTTTAAATACACGTAAAGAACTTAATTTATTTATTTAATCATTTATTTACATACACTTTCGCACCTTTTCTTGAATAAAAGAAACTCGAGTAAAGACGTGAGTAGGATATAGCTTTCTCATGAATAAATAATTTAATATACATTCAAATATCATACATTCCAAGTAGTTTGTGAGAAGTAACACATATAGCAATATAAGTAACATAATAGTCCTTGTTATATAGTTATTAAAGTCTAAAATACGATAAAAAATACCACGATTATACAACATGGAGCATGTTTAACATGTGGCAAATAGGGTACCCTCGAGATCCTTTAGCACACTTTTTAGCAAAATACACCGTAAAGTGCATAAAATAAAGTGTAAATTCCATCGGCGGTTTGTACCCCTGCATGTGAGTGCTTTACAGTTGAGAAAAACAAAGTAACTCCTTGGAGAATGTACGGTGTATTATAATTTTAAGGTGTTCGCTATTTACGTTAATGACTTGCATAAAAGTTTTTAATGACATGTTAGTAAAGTCACGTGCAGTTAAGAATTTTGATGAGGAATGTTGCAATTCATTTAACGATTTAGACTTTAGCAAACTTTGTAATTATTTAAACAGTGAGACTTAAATCATGAAATTTGTTCAAACTGGAATAGAATGTATCGGCGAATAGTGTGAAGATAGAAGTAAATGCGTTTGCAAGTTTTGTATTTTCCTTTTCCCCGCTAAGAGTGCTATTATGCAAAAATATATACGTGATCATAATGTTAACTATTCGCGAATTCTCTCGTGCTGACTCCGTTTCGTACTTCGATTTCTTTGCAGTTACTAAATTTGTCTGATATTGCATTTTCATGCTTCTAGTTAAATTCTGTTTAGCGTACAAAATAGCAGGTCTGATTTGTTTCATATACCGGTTTTGTTATTGAAACACTTTCAGTAAGAGTCAATTATTGAAACACGTTTCAAAAACATTTAGTGTAAAAATTATCAAATACTTTTAATCGTAAAAAATGATAACTATATAAAAATACGTATAATTAAATTAAATAATGTTTTTTAAACAAATTCTTGATAAAATTTAAAGTTTAAAGAAAATATTCCAAAGTTTAGAACGAATCTTAATTAGCAAAAGATCGTAACAGAATACCTAAAAAATCTAATTAAAGTAATCAAAAACATTTAATTAAACGCGTCCTATTTCTTGACTGGACCGTCGAATAGATCCAGTAGATAACAGTTACGAATCTTAACCCACAGATAGAAGATTAAATCATGGGTAACGTCTTAATGGAAATCATGGTGGATTATCTTCGTCTTTGATTTTCCTTTACTCATTTACAAATGCGAAATATAGAGATTGTTACATGGTATAGTTGAATGAATGTGAATGATTGAATTTTTCATGAAAAGTTAAAAAATAATTATAGGTATATTTTATGACTAACAAAGATACACGGTCATTCGTACCTAAGGTAGACAACTTCAGATACATACTCGGTTTAACAGAAAACAGGATCACTGCAATATGCGCCAATTGGTCAGCCCTACTAAATTATATTTCAAGCTAAAAAAATATATTGAGTAACGGAGTCATAATGACTCTAAAATCTGTTTTATAAAGCAGGGGTGTCAAGCTCAATTTTACAGAAGGCCATATTAAATTTCGAATGTGTAGGCAGGCACGATTTAAATAAAGAATATGTAGTGTACGCATTTATAAACTTCCGTAGAGGAATCGTGTGAAGTTGTGATTTTTCTTCTTTTGACACATTGCGATCATGGGCCGTATTGATACAGCCTGGAGGCCGGATACGGCCCACGGGTCGTATCTTTGACGTCCCTGTTTTAAAGGAACCTTTGACTTTAACGACTTATGAATATAAACAAGTAATTATCCTTTTTACATTATTTTATATTCCTTTGATCACATTTTTTTATATATTATCTTCTGCCAATGAAATATTTTTGTATAAAACTGAGGTAGGGCACAGCAGGAATTTCCTGCTCAAAATATGGAGCAGCCCGACTGGGGTAGTACCTCACCTTACAGAAGATCACAAGCAAAATAATACTGTTTTCAAGCAGTATTGTGTTCCTGTTGGCGAGTAAGTTGACCAGAGCTCCTGGGGGATTGGGGATTGGGTCGACAACGCGCTTGCGATGCTTCTGGTGTTGCAGGCGTCTATAAGCTACGGTAATCGCTTACCATCAGGTGAGCCGTACGCTTGTTTGCCGACCTAGTAACATAAAAAAAAAAAGACTTATGAGTTTTTAACATGAAATAACCAACGATTTTATTGAACTCTGGATGTTTAACACAACATATCGTTCCTGTGCGAATAATTCCAAATCAATGGGTATATAAATAGCTGCTGAGTCAAAGAATGATACAGATTTACAACGGTATGTTAAAAGGAAAAAAAAAAACGCAACCCAGTTGATTTTTGCAGAAAAATAGGCTTATTCATAAATAACAAAATATAAAGAAACGTGTACTAAAACGGGCCATAGAGAATGCTGGTTGTACGACCATTATTCTCAAAATACAGTCTCACATTTACCGACCGAATATGCTCCGAATGATCTGGTACTGTTGTAAAAGCTATAACAATGGAATAGAATAGAACCGAAAAAAAAAAATTAAAGATGAAAGATTTAGAGCATTGAGTGAAAATCGTGAAATATTGTTATTTCATTGTAGGTATTAGTTGAAATTTTTATGCTATTTGAATTTTACGAGAATGTTTAAAAGTGCAGTATTTTGCGAACAATTCATATTTGAAACGAAAAAGGAAATACGAGGTGAATTAGACGAATACAATGTAAAACATTTTTTACAAATTATAAAAAAAAAATTAAAAAAAACGGTTGCGTTTAACGTGGTTTATATATATTCAAAAAATACACAATAAATATAGATTATACTTTATGATGTTAGATGTGTAGTCCTAGTGAGCCTCCTCACTGTGCCTCGGTGAATATATTAAGCCGTCGGTCTCGGTTGTTATCATGACCATCTGATAGCGATCGTTACTCATAGTAGGGAATATACATATAAGCCAACCCACATTGGAGTAGTGTGGTGGATTTCTGATTCTTCTTTTACATGGGGAAAGAGGCCTATACCCAGCAGTGGTATATTATAGGCTTAATCGTTAGCGTATAGATTATACTTTATATGTAATTAATTTTAATTACATAGTCTGTTTAAACCAATTAGAAATTTCTAAATTTAAAAAACAAAAGTCGTAAATAAAGCTAATGACTTAAAACAGTCTACAAAGGTATAACTTGTTTATTTATTATATTTTTTTCATTTCAAATCTTAAATTCAGTTAACAAGACTCACAGGAATATCTGTCTGAAACAAACATATATTTCGTGTAACGTTATCAAAGCATTGCGTAACAGAACACAGGAGATATGTCAAATGATCTGACCTGTGATCTTCTATTACATCCACGTCACAAAGGCATATCATTGACTTAATAATGGTCTCACGTTATTGACATTCATGATGTTCTACTGAAAGATCAGTTGAGTGTTTTGTTCAGGTGGTCTTGTGTCGTATTTCACTTTTTACGATTATCGATTACTTTGCTATAAAATAAATCTAAACTTATTTTGCTTAGAATATTAAAACAATTTACTGTATTATCATAAATACTAATATTTATTTTGATTATTGTTTTTCATATTCGTAAAGTTTTAATCATAGATCAAGTAAATAGGTAGATAACGCACCTAGAACAGAAAAGTGAAGCCACTTTTTTAAAGATGTGTGAGTGAGTGAAGTGTTGACACCTTTTAAAAAAAGTCCCTAAATTTTTTATTAAACAATTAATTTAATATAGGTAAAATGGGTATGTGAAAATAAAAACCTGTTTATAGTTTTATATAAATTTACTAAAAATAAAACAAAAAATCGGTAGAATAATAAAAAAAAATATTCGTAAGATAATCGTATGAATGGACACTTCCTATCCCCTCTGTTTAACCTATTTTCAGTTTGCAGTCGGTTTTTTTTTAACTATTTTTCTTAAACCTAGAATCCTTTATGTTGTATAAGTTTTTTAAATTTTTGTCGCTTAGAACTCAGAGTCATCGTCATTGTTTGCATTTTACTAATATGATATAGTCTTATGTTCAAATATTTTTCAATCACTAATTGTATTAAATTGACTTTATGCGCATGGCCAGCATAATCGTGGTCATTTTCTCAGTCTTACAGCCGCTAACCATTCACCGCTTATTAAAATATTCGTTGGAAACCTAAAACCATGAAATTTGATAGTTAAAATATGGGTACCTAGTTTACTCAAAAATTGTAAAAAGTTAAAACACAAAACAAACGAGTTAATAATTCATAAATATATTTCGATTTTTTTATTTTCAATTTATGTAACATAAAATAACACGAGAAAAAAAAACTAACTATGTCTACTTTTTACTTAATTATTTTTCTGATTGCGTACAATTTACTTACCCACATTTTGGGGTATTGAAAAAAAGAACTACTGGCAACACTCCCGTAGTACGTCATTTCGTGACATTGAAATTAAAAGTTCCGAATAACCTCAATATTATTTTGGAATAACAATAAATTTAAAGTTTTATAGGTACTTACGTGTGAAACGATATTCCTTCAGATTTTTTTGTTTACTTTGGTATTGTTTTTGCACCATTTAATCACACAAGACGGCATTTTATAAGCAAAGTTACTGTATGAAGCCTCGTGACATACTAACGAAAATGAGCGTAGTTTGATGCATATGTGTGCGTGAGCGCGTGTATTTACTTGAAGGAGCCGAGTTTTGTGGCTTCACTAACAACAAAGGCCGCGCATTATCTACTTTTTTTTACTATATCTATGGTTTTAATAAATTCTAATATCAAATATGAATCGTTAATTTAAATGACATATTTTTTTTATTTCATTGTAAAATTTTATAGTTATTATATGAAATGAAATTATTCCACCCGCTCAAATAAAATACAATAACATTTTCTATCGAATTTATAAACTTACATATACTTATATATATGTACACAATGAAAAAAATATATTCTTTATAAAGATAACAACAACTACATGACATAATTTTTAGTGACTGACGTAATATTTTATATCGTAATTTGATATTATATATTTTCTTATTTGTATATTATTTACTAAAGAAACGTGAATCATTATAATAAAATTAAAATTATTATTATATAATATTGTTTAATATGGGAAACGATTATTATATAATTAATAAATGCTTTGATAATAAAATTATGTACTTCAACATTAAATCGAATATATTATGTACCTAGTTACCTCTGATAATGTTGACAATACTGATGTCCGGTAAAACTCGAATGAGTTCATGTCGCATTTTATCATTAGTAATTGTATTTTATATTCTTACATGTATCTTGATAAATAAATAATTTAATTTAGTAATTTTATGTGAACGGGTGAAATAGTTAAGTATGGTACAATTATTTATGAAAGGTTTTTGACCTTAGAAAATAAGATAATTAATGTCATGGAAAAATCGTGTCAGTCAGTGATTTCATTAGTTGTACCAAAAATATGACGACACGTTGGCGCAACAGTCACAGCGCTGGATTGCGGCTGTTGCGCTGGCGGTTGAGGGTTCGATAACCACACGTAACATATATTATATTTGTGTTGTCCATACATATGTTAACGTTTGTTACTCTTTAACGTAAAAAAGAAGTGGAGAACCAGAATAATACACAAGCAATTTTGGATCTCAGTATTTTGACAGGTTTGTAAAAAATAAAACAGTTGAAGCCGTGAGTCGTAGCTAGTTTTAAATAATTGTTGTCCAAACTAACTCTCTATTATCATTGTAATTATTAATTTAGTTCAGTCTGTTAATTTAATAAACAAAGTCGTTTACAAAGTATAAATTAATTGTGGATAAATATCTATAAAATATCAAAATTTATTGACAGACGTATTCTAAATATGTATAAGATAATGTCTTATATTTCATACTAAATTTTTTTAAGATAAAATAATAAGTAAGAATATTGTTATATCAATATTAAGTTGAGAATTATTTCCAAAAGCATTAAAATTATTTAATTAATTTGAATTAACTTTCTTTATTATTTAATTAATATTTAAAACATCCTTTGAAAATTATTATTATTAATTGTCACTTATTGAAAAATGTTTCTAAATTTTTTATTTATCTTACATGCCTTTACTCATCCTTAAAGATGAATGCTAGCAAAGGGTTGACGTAATTTTTTTGTTGGAGGATTAGCAAAATTTGGTGTAATATTTATTCCGTTTACACAAAATTATGCAAATGATATGATTTTTGGTCGAGCAATTAGTAACTTTTGATGTAAATACTTAACATATTTTACCCTTTTAATTTTTTAATTTAATTTTTTTAGGCACTAAGAAGAAGTAGGTCATATCGACCAATAAATAAATAAACAAACAAATAAATATATACATATATATATTTATTCGTCATACTTTTGAGATCACGTAAAACTCGGGCTGTCTTGGCGGCTATCTGATAAATTGAAATCTGATTGGAGCAGCGTAGCGGATTTTTCACTGACTTTTCCCGGATATAGGAGAGCTTTTACTATCTGTAATTTATTAATAGGATATTGTGGTTCAGTTTAGTATGTGTCACGAGTACAAAGGCGATCATTTCTTTAGTTTTTCAAATTATATACTAATTGCAAGAATCACAATTACTTATTATTATTAACATATAAATAAATAATTGATTGATGTTTGCTGTGGTCTGGGTGTTTCTGCAGTCCTTGTGAGTCTCCCCACCGTACCTCGGAGAGCACGTTAAGCCTTCGGTCCCGTTTGTTATCATGTGTGTTAGGGAATATATCCGCCAACCCACATTGAAGTAGCGTGGTGGATTAACTTCTGATCCTTCTCCTACACGGGGAAAGATGCCTATGCCCAGCAGTGGGATATTACAGGCTGAAACGAGCTATAAAAATAATAATTTTTTTTATTAATAAATATACTGTGTAGTACTAGTACAAGCTAAAACTCCTTACACACAGTAAATAAATAAACGAAAAACACGTTAAAAATTGTGTAAGTATGTACCATGTACAGTATAGTATTTGCTATTAGAATTTGTAATACTATAAACCTTAATCATCAATCAATCACCAATTTAAAGGCAAAAATTTCTCAACTTGTATTTAGAACATTCAAACATGTTTCCTTGTTGTTGACCTATATTTAATCTCAGCAATTAAGCTAAAATGTACACATTAATTGCAGCACCACAAGCTTAAAATTGAACGTAGTAATTTGTTGCAACTTCTAATGCTATATATAAAAACTTATTGAAGGCTTAAAAACAAAGAGTGTGCTTTCGACCACACGGCTGAAGTAACACTTACTAAACGTGACTCTATTCTGTCTATATTCGCTGACTTATATCTCCCTTTCAACTTTTCCATTCGCCTCGCTCGATCAGAATTTTTGTAACCCTCTCGTCACGCATTCATTAGCTTAGTCCCTAAGTCTTGCCGCTTGTGCGTAAACAATTGTTAGTTATTCAGGTAATTCGAAATTCTTCTCATTACAATGAGAAGAATTTTTAATTACCAATTCTAGAAAAACAATTGTATACATATTTTAGATAAAAATAATTGTGTTTGCTCGCAAACGAAAAAAAAAAACCGACTTCAATTGCATCGACAAGTAATATAACGTAGGTAGATGAAAAAATTGTCAAATAAACACGCGTTATCAAAGATTACTCAAAAAGTTGTTATCAGATCTCAGTGAAATTTAAATTTAACCACATGATAAATATCAGCTTTTGATAAAATTAAAAATTATCTAAATCGGTACACCCAGTAAAAAGTTATGCGGTATAATACAACGTAGGTCGACGAAAAAATAGTCAAGTAAAAACGCATTATTAGATATAACTCGAAAAGTAGTTGTTAGATCTCAAATAAATTTAAATGGGATGAAATAACACACACCACCTTTCGATTAAAAAAAAATATCGAAATCGGCCCACCCCGTCAAAAGTTCTAAAGTAACATTCATATAAAAAACAGTCGAATTGAGAACCTCCTCCTTTTTTGGAAATCGGTTAAAAATAGTCACATAAAAGTCATGTTAGTGTCGTAGTTCGACTCTGCATAATTGTAGAGTTAAGATTTTTATGTGAGATATGTGCTTAAAAAATGTAGGTGTAATATAAAAATGTTTTAAATTATTATAAAAGAAGTAGAAGGTGGGGAGTTTTTCATAATACGTTAAGAGAAACACGTAACATTAGTGGCAATGGTCGTTGCGGGACTCTCGACCCGGCAAATGTTTTCAACGCCAAAGGGAGGCTGAATGTAGCTAACCTTTTGCAGGGTCTTTAGAACATGCTTATTATTTTGGTGGAATATAAACTAAATTAAGGACTTGAAACATTAGCTGAAAAACGTGTTTATATTAAATGAGAGACTCTATTCGTGGTCTTACCCATTCTCTGTTAATACTTTTTGGGATACCTTAATTTAATTTTGCTTAGTTTCCACTGTTGTCTTGGGAAAATTGCATTTATCATATTCAAACAGCCCTCAATTTCAATATTAATTTTATTTTTACTTGGTTGAATTATTATTAAAAAATTTAAATTCAATTTCAAGTTTAAGCAACATTAATATTATAATATTTTTTTTAAATTGTAATATTGTATTTCTTGAAATCGTGTTAAAAAAAATAAGTGCCAAAATGTACGTTTGCGAATAACTTTTGGACGGCTGCACAAAATTTGACATATTATTTTGAATGGTTTATTGTTAGGTTTGTGGACAAGTGTTTAAATATTCTCAAAAAAAAATGCAGTATGTAGTTCAAAGCGGCAACTATTTTTTTAATAATGTTATGAGGGCTATTAAATGAAAATAAAAAACTTTTCAAGTCGACAGATATACAAACGTATGGCTATTAATTCACTAAAAAAGTTTTCTAAACGGGTATAATCGAAATATATACCTATTTGGAATATCTTTTATTATTTTCACTTTCATATCATCGCTTCTCAAAATAAAAAAAATATTTTTTTTTAAATAAGACGCTAAATATTATTGATTAGTTTGAAATAAAAAAGAATATTTATGCAAATATTAATTCATTGAAGAATAAATTTATATAAAATGAATGTAAAAAAATCCTTCTCCTGCCTGGAGATAGAGTCTTATACGAAGCAGTACGTGATACAATCATAACAAAATATTAGAGCGTCTAAATTTTGTATTAAAAATAAGTTTTACGATCTTATTCCACGTCAGTCTTATTCTGCCTTGAAAATGAATTCGTATTTAGAATTCTACTATAAGTCTCTGTTAATTAACAAGAGCTACCACGTATGCAACATTTCTAATTTACAATTTTATTTCAAATAATGTAGGTACTTGAAACAGTAACGGTTTGTTTTGCGACTTTTGAATATCAAGAATATCTGCTACACGAAACTAAACAAGAATACTTTCACCTGATTACGAAAACATTCAATTGTTGTGTTATATGGTTTAACGGATATCAAATGATTGTTTTGCATGTAATTTGTAATTTATGCTACTGTAAACGATGCGACCGTTTTGTTTGACAAGTCAAACCTTGTGCACATAGCCAATGCGAATAAATAAAAAGTCTTTTGTAAAATTTAAATAACCGCCTTTTTCGTTACTAAAAAAAGTATTGTAATTCAAACCACCATGGAGTTTTATACACATTATTCACACTCACATATACACAAAATAAAAATCGAAAGTTACTAATCAAGTAGGCTTCAAACGATCATCTGAACTGTCAAATTACAAATTAAAATTATAATATTTTTTAATAAATTTATCACTGTTAAAATTTGCTGTGTGGTTACGGTAGTTAGAATATAGGCACCCCCTCTCTTCCCGTGGGTATCGTAAGAGGTGACTAAGGGATAACACAGTTCCACTAGCACCTTGGAACATAAAAAACCGACCGATGGTGGGATAGCCATCAAACTGCTGGCTTTGAAATACACAGGCCGAAGACGGGCAGCAGCGTCTTCGGCGCGACAAAGCCAGATTTTCGATCACCAACACGCCTGCCCAGCGTGGTGACTATGGGCAAAACACACGAGTTCACGCCATTTTTGGCGCTAAATTGTGGCTGAACATAACTAATAGTACTAAAACATTCTTTCAGTACTATGGAAAAATATTATACTGGTATAATATCAAATAACAACGTCTAGTACAACAACGAGAAATAAGGTCTGACAGGCGAGCAAATGGATTTTCAAGGCCATATAACAATTAATATACATTAAGAACATATTCATGTATAATAACTAGTATACATATACACATATCTGTAATCAATATTAAGATGTGTCACTCACAAATCGCCTTTAAGTTAAGTAATGCTATTATTCAGTCAAATCTAATAAAGACAATATTAGGTATATCATATTCAAGTAGGCTCTTACTTTCAATTGTTTTTTAACAAGACTTATTACGGTAAGTGGATACCTATCGGTTTTGTGAGTGTCGAATTTTGTCGGCTTATTATCGAGAAATACTGAAAAAAAAACACATTTTTTCACTTTTACTTTATATTCAGTATTTTATAAAATTACTCTTTTACACGATGTTGTCTAAATTCGCACCTTAAGCTGTTTTATATTAGAAAATAATAATTTACTAAGCGCTGTAAACAGCGATATCTGTTTAAGTTGGGGTTTTTGTTTTTAATTTTACATTTATTTTATTAGTGTTTTTACACACACGGCCGTGTATTCCTAAGTAAATGTTTATACTTTATGTATAAGTCGATAGATGTATATCCTTTTTTATAATAAATTTACGAATAAACGACACATATCCTATACATTACACCTATAATCAAGGTAGGATTTGTACTCAGAAAACTGGAGAAGTAAACGGAACACTACCAACTGCGTAAAAGCACCAAATTTATTTACGAAGAATGTAAAAAGTTTTTATATCTATTCATATAATGCTATCAACCTTTTTTATTACTATTTTTTTATTGCTATAAAATCAAGCATATTAAGGAACAGAATATGCTAAATGCTTTATGCGTTTCACAAAAAAAGTCAAAAACCAAATCCCGACTACGACAAAAAAAATACCGACTAAAATGCCTATTTATTTCGACGTCACAACAATACCTTCTTTACGAAATCTGGTTTTGCCTCTTATACCAGGGATCATAATTCTATTCTCATTTAGAGCAAACATTATGTGGTTGATGAGCTCATTTATTTATCCTGTTTTTGGGTGTTTAATCTATCTATCTATTATGTTTATTAGTAATCTGATACCCATAGTACAGATTTCCTAGTTTGGGACCAGTGAACTAGCCGTATATGACAACTATTTCAAACTAGCTGCCCGGACAGACTTCGTTCTGTCAAAGTTAATTAAATAAAGCAATTTTTGTTTTTAATTTTTTTTTTTGTTAATAAAAACCTTCCGTGGAACTTAGGTACATACAAAAAAAACCGAATGGTCGAGTCGTTCTCGAGCTACGCGCTTAGCAACATTCATTTTTATTTATATAGATTATCGGGTATATACATATAAGAAAAGCCGCGAGCAACTGCTGATAAAATACACATGTCATAATTGAAAATGTGCTTATAGATCAGTTTCAATTGATGCTCCACAAGACATAATAATAATTAAAAAAATTGAATGTCCTTTATGTAGAGGCCGCCACATTCAATATAATGTGACACCATATAGCCTATTACCAGCGGACCGTTACGACTCTCGTGATACCTCATTTGTCTTAATATGACAAGTAGTTTAAGAGAAATGAGGGAAAATGTAAATATACATACACACACAGACTACTAAAATTATAACCCTCCTTTTTGGTTTTGCCGTAGTTGGGTTACAATGATATAACATTAATAGTTCTGTTATTTTCCTGATAATCACAGTAATAAGTCTTTGTGTGAGTGTGTGTGATATGGGAAAATACGGCCAATTAATTTCAATCCAAGCAGCGTATTTGCCATATCATCGGCGAGATTAATTTGTTTATACACTAATATATACGTATATTAATCATCGTTTCCTCGTTGAAATATCTTACGTAGTAGAACTGGATGATAGATTTAGTGTTGTCCAACTTGTAATTTTAAAAATATAAGGTTCTACTTTCGATTGTATTTTTTATGCATATTGCCTGAATTAAAACCTCTTTAAAAAATCCTTTTTACACATATTAATTGAGGTAGGGCACAGCAGGAATTTCCTGCTCAAAATATGGAGCAGCCCGACTGGGGTAGTACCTCGACCTTACAGAAGATCACAGCAAAATAATACTGTTTTCAAGCAGTATTGTGTTCTTGTTGGTGATTAAGGTGACCAGAGCTCCTGGGGGGGTTGGGGATTGGGTCGGCAACGCGCTTGCGATGCTTCTGGTGTTGCAGGCGTCTATAAGCTACGGTAATTGCTTACCATCAAGTGAGCCGTACGCTTGTTTGCCGACATGGTGTCATAAAAAAAAAAACATTTCAAATATGGTTGTTGTCATGTGGTCCCATTTTTTATTATAAAAAACCGTACCTCAGAAAGCACATTAAGTTGTTGTTCTCAATTGTTGTCATATACACCTTATAGCAATGTTCTACACAGTGGACAATACATCTTTCAACCCACAGTGGAGCAGCTTGGTTGGTCAAGTCCTTGTCCTATATGAAGAAAGAGGCCTATTCCCACTAGTGGGATGTTACAGGCTGAATCAACATCTACCAAACACAAAATGAATAATGGTTTCATACATTTGTGACTTTATCTGCCAAGTGGCTTGTAGTCTATCGATTACAAATCTTCTAATTGTGAACTCCTACAAAACTTATGAGTATGTGTTATATTTAATTATTTTGCGCTTGCTGCAAACTGTTGCAATACATTCTTCGTTCGTTTGACTCGCGTCATAAAGGCACGACCTAACTTAATCCGCATTTCCTAATTGGTGAACAGCTTAAGAATATTATTATATTCGAGATTATATGAATGCTAAAGATATGTAAATTTAATTGCACTATATTTTGTGCTGGATTATACTAATTTTATAAAATTATGTTTTTTTTTAGTAAAACTTCTTTAAGCACGCTTGACTTGGCGAGTAAGCTAGTAAATGCATGACCAGAGCATAACGAAAAATGTAATCGGGCGAGGCGAATGCAAGTTGAGAGGGAGATATAAAATAGTGAACATAGAAAGAGAGAGAGTTACGTTTAATATATTAATGATAATGATGATGATGATGACCCGGCAGACGTTGTCTGTTTGGAAAACAGTTTACGCGTTCAGGTTTTAGAACCAAATTTGATTGTTTACATACCGATAGCGGCGCCTCCTACCAGGTCCAATCGAGATAAAAACTACCCTATCTCCCAAGTTGTACCAAATTACAGATGCTTACAAAATTTGATAAAAATTGGTTCAGTAGTTTCAAAGATTATCTGAAACATACATCGTGACACGAAATTTTTGTATATATATATATATATAGTGGAGGGTACATATTAAAAGTATATACAAATATGTATCTATAGGCGCACTTTAAAATATGTATTACAGTAAATACAATATACCTTTATATTCGGTTAATTGTAGAATAATTAAAGTGTGACCGCGTAACTTTAGAGCCATTTCAAAACAGCGTAAACTATGTTAAAGCGAATATAACGTAGCTTAGTCTGCAGTTAGTCCACAAAATAACTAGTTTCGTTTTAAGTTTTGTTAACATGCTAATTACGTTCTTTTGTAATTCCTTCAATAAATATTTTAACTGTATAATTTTTGTACTTATTTATTGTGTGAGTAATTTACAAAATACTTAATATAACCTTTTTTGTAAGAGTTACTTTTGAATTACTGCATCAACTTATTTTTTTTTTTTTTAATTTTTGGTCGTTATTGTTTGTACAATATCTGTTTAAAATAACTTGTAAAAAGATATAAATATGTAAAATATTAAATTTAAAAAATATTTCATGAAAAAAAAAATACAGCTGTACGAAGTACTTCCAGTTTTTTTTAAGGCTAGATCTAACAAGTTAGCATCACGATTTCAAAAATTATCGACGTAATGTAAGTGGTGACTGAGAAAATTAGTAGCCAATATCCCTTAACCTCTGCTTCCACGCACTTAACCCATCAATCAAGCCTAAATGACCTTTAATCTTTCCTTAACTTTACTCACTTTAGCCAGTAACGAATTACTAGTTCCCGTGGAGACATAAATTCTTATGTTAGAATAAGGCGAGTGGCTAATTGGCTACTCAATTGTTTTTTTTTTTTTACAATCAAAAGATAACTATTTAATTCTTAAGAATAATTATGGTTTTATTTCTGAATGTCTATACGTATAGCTCTTTTTTTTATAAACTCAAGAGAATGATTTCAAGAATGGCACTGTTTATCTCTTTTTTAAGGCAATTTAAGTTATTATAGCTTGAATTTCACCGTGTTTGTGTTGCCACTTTTTTGAATAGGTCTGACGTTTCTACAAAAATTTGATTGACATAATTATGTTGTTAAGAAATATTTTGTATACTCCTATGATTATAGCATCCCTAAAAATTTAGGACCAAATTTTCTCTTAATGCAATTTTTGTTTAAAAATGTTTAAAAAAAAGTTATTCTCTAACCGCTATTAGTTTGTTTATCATAACATAAGTAATCTTGCCTCAATAAAATACTGCATTAAAATTGTAACTTTAGTTTTAGGTTAACTTTTAATTATAAAATCAACATATCGTGACATTTAACTAATCTTAGGTTCGAAAATGATGATCCAATAATAACTCATGAAAGTCAATTTCAATAAACTTGAGTTTAATTTTGAAGCAGCCTATATAATTTACTTTGAATTTCAATTTAGCAACACAACATCACAGGTGAGGCAATTTATCCAGTAGCCTCCAGAATTCACGAAATATTGACTATCAAGGTACCCACATTAATCGCACCGGTTCCAAATTTCAAAGACCCAATCTCTCATTATTCAAAACCCGTGTCACATATCCTTCTCAAGTTCATACAATACACGATTCGCCTCTCAATGTGGCGATTGTCACATACCGAATGCCCTTTGGTATGGTTCGTTGAATTTCCTTTAGGGACCTTAAGGAAATGACTAGGACAGAAATAATTTAATGCCTACTGTGAAATTGACGTTAGATTTATTTGAAAAGATACCTTAATTCGCTTAGTTTAGGGTGCCTACCTATAGTTAAAAAAAAAATCGAAAGGAATTAAGAAAGTATTTGACATAAGGTGAATAAAATGTTAAAAAAACATTTACGTCTTTTATTTATAGTCCCAAAGCCTTATTTTTTTTTTTAGTTTTTGGGCCTTGAATTAGGGGGACAAAGCAACATCGACAGCGAATAGGTCTCTTACCGTCGTTTCGCCGACGATATCGTCATCTTTGTGGATACGTTGGAGGAGCTAGGCCAGGTTGGGCTTAATGAGCCCTACCGAAGATTCGGTCGCGGTATGAATTAGAACAAAACGAAAGTTATATGTAACAATCAAGTCATACAGAGGATGCCAATGCCTCCTGCCTGTTTTACCATATGGTGCCGAGACGTAGATACTAGCCTACAGTTATAAAGTCATTTAACATGCAATGGAATGGTCTATGTTTGGGATCTGTCTCTCAAAGATAGGATTAGAAACTAGATTATCCGTGAGAGAACGAAAGTAATCGATATAGCCCACGGAATTAGCAAGTTTAAGTGACACCTGCGTCGTGGGACCAATGGCCGCTGGAGCAGATGTGTCCTGAAGTGGAGACCGCATGTTGGTAAACCCAGTATAGGATGTCTTCCAGCCGACTAGACCGACGATCTACATAAGTGGAGAGGAGTGGAGGCTGGATGAGGATTTCGGGAGACCGAGATGTCAGGTGCGAACTCGGGGAGGCCTATGTCCATCAGTGGACTGCGATAAGCTGAACTGAACTAAACAAAAATATGCGTATTAGCGAAGTAGAATTTTAATTACGAATTGAGCAAAAGGAAAAGAAAAAATGTTTTTAAGCTTTCGGAATTTTACTAAACCGTAACGTCGTACACTTAAAGTCGCATAAGCACTACGTGCTTTAAAAAATAGCTCCGAGTTGTAAAACGGAAAATAAATGAAAACGTCTAGAAAGACAGCTTAAAGGATGACTGAGGAGACCGAGCTCTGTAATCAGGATTAGTTACAATATTTCCTACAAACAAAGAAATGTCAGCAAAAATATAAATACCCCATTATACTCGTATAAAAGACAGAATGGGAAAGGTATCTTAGCTATTAGCAGAGTTGTTTACGAGGCCGAGCAAATGAATTGAAATGATATTGACCAAGTAAGTAGTGAGCGGAGGAACGTAATAATCTAGTGTATTTCCTTTATTAATTGTGAGAGAAATTTTATATTAAATAATTGTAATTTAGATTGTGCTTAATTACTTTAAAGTAAGATTTCAATACTCTTTATGGAATATGACGACTATTAAAGCTCTTTTTTAATTTATTTAAAAAATAAGTATGTCGTAGTCGCACAGCATAAAATGATGGCAATATTAAACAAAAAAAAAAAAAAAAATATATAAGAAATATGAATGAAACGATAAGCATCACTTTTTGTTTCCACGATATAGAAATTTAATTGATATAATATTTAAATAAGTAAAATGTTTGACAAATTTCTAAATGTATATAAATATTTAACCTAACAATCTTCTATTTCTTCTTCATCTTTTAGTCATTTTTTGAAATTTTTATTATTGTTGTTAATTTTTAATAATATGTACCCATAATTTTCATTTAAATTAAGGAAAAATATATTGGTTCAATTGTTTATTACTACATTTTACTTAGACAACACGAGTGTCTGTACTTGCCTTAATAAGTCTCTGTCTGTGGAGTACCACTTAGCCGTCCCCTGAGTCTTTCACATGCACCAGTGAAGGCTTGGGAGTTGCTAATAGTGTTCACGTCTCCCATCTGGGAGATGTTTGTCACTGCTAACAATTATATTACTAAGCAGCTTGACAATTGTAGTACATTCAAAATAATGTACCTACGTTTGATTGTGTTTTATTTTTGAGGATTTCAAGTAACTGTGGGAATGTACGTGCCAAGTTAATAGTATTCATGATTTTAATACTAATTCTCTCCAAATATTGTAATTTAATATCGCATTGGTTTCTATATATCATCTGTGAAAGATTTTATGTTCAAAAATATTGTTTCTTGTTTGACGGTAACTTCATTAATAGTACGATGTAAAATTTTATAAAAAAATTTGACTGGAAATTCTAACCCCTTAAAATATTACAACAGCAATGACATTCTAAATGACATTTAAAAACATAATTCTTAATATATATAAATGAATCGTAAAATGTGTTCGTAAGCGTATAACTCAACAACGCCTGGACCAATTTTTCCAATTCTTTTTTTAAATGTTCGTTGAAGTCCAAGGATGGTTTTTACGGTGAGAAAAATTCGAACAATTCCCGTGAAAACCCTAAAAACAGCCCTTTTCTTTTTCCCATACAAACGTTTTCTAACTAAAATGTAGAGTCAATTTGAACTTTATTTCAATTCAATAAAGTTCATATTAAATAATATATTAGGGCGAATTTTACGTAAGTTATTAATGAATAAATTGATCTTATTCATAGACGGCATTTTAATTTAATTTACCTAGAGTAAAAATGGTATTAACTAGCTATTTCACATTACTTATTATATTGTTGCGGGGGCGTTAACAATGGAAAATTCTCGTTTTTAAACTATCAACCCCAAAATTTGGTACGAATCTCCTATATGTAATGTAGAAATAATCGGTGAGCGGATTTTAGGATATCTCATCCCCAATAAGGATTACGGGGGTGGGCGTTAACAATGAAAATTTTAAATGTATGTAACTCCGAAACTAATGAACCAATTTTTTTAAGCATCTGTAATGTGGTCCAACTTGGGAGATAGGGTAGTTTTTATCTCAATTGGACCCAATAGGTGGCGCTGCTATAGGTATGTAACTCCGAAACTACTGAATCAGTTTTTATCAAATTTTGTACGAATCTATAATTTTGTCCAATTTGGGAGATAGGGTAGTTTTTATCTCAATCGGACCTGGTAGGTGGCGTTGCTATCAGTATGTAACTCCGAAACTACTGAACCGATTTTTATCAAATTTTGTAAGTATCTGTAATTTTGTCTGACTTGGAAGATATGGTAGTTTTTATCTCAATTGGACTCGGTAGGTGGCGCTGCTATCGGTATGTAAGCTATCAAATTTGGTAGCTGTTTTCCGGGCAGGACAACGTCTGCTGGGTCCGCTAGTTTTAAATATTAATCAACTAATCAATTAAACCGCTCTGGTATTGTGGTACAAAAAGTCGCTTAAAAGCAGCGACTGTTAGCGGGTTTGATTCCCGCTCGGGATAAATATCTGTATTTGTGCAAATATTTCTTACTGGTTTGGATGTCTGTCCTTGTAGGTTTCTCCACCATGCCTAGGAGTGCACATAAAGCCGTCGGATCCTGTTGTTATCATAAATAACTGATAGAGATCGTGACTGCAGCAGAGCAGCGTGGAGGATTAAACTTCGATCCTTGTCCCACATAGAGAAAAAAGTCTAAGCCCAGTAGTGGGATATTACAGGCTGAATGCATGTATGCTTGAAGTAAGATATTTCAAATTAATTAAATAATTTAAATGCTTTTGGAAATCAACCTCAACTTGATATTGATATTAAAATTCTTACTTATTATTTTATCTTAAAACAATTTAGTAAGAAACAGTAGATATTATTTTACAAATATTTAAAATATATACGGCTATCTGTAAATTTTGATATTTTGTAAACATTTATCTACAATTAATTAATACATTGTAAACGATTTTGTTTATTAAATTAACAAACTGAACTAAATTAATAATTAAAATGATAATAGAGAGTTAGTTTGGACAACGATTATTTAAAACTGGCTACGACTCACGGCTTTAACTGTTTCATTTTTTATTAACCCGTCGAAATACTGAGATCAAAAATGAAGGCAATGTAGCTAAAGTTATTTAGTAAACAACACTAACGACAGCTTTACGTGACACCGAAAACTCATTAAATATTTTTAACGATATTATCTGTATTTTTAACGTTAATAACAATCTGTCATTCATGAAGTATAGATAATAAGGACGCACAGCGCAAAGTTAATTTCGTTTCTCATATAAAGAAAATAGCTTCAGACGATAATGTCATCTAAGTAAACATATCCTTAGGCGTAATACAGCTTGATATAAAATATAAATAATATAATATCACATTATCACCCAAATGGCGTAGCTCGTGTGAAATTCGTATGGAATCTTTATCATAAGTGTCTTTCAGCAAATAAATATCAGCCGGAATAATAGCTTTGTGTTATGAACTCACTCTCTTGAAATAGTAATTCTATGGGACTCTTCCTATTTTGTTGCGTTTATGGAGCAAAAAAAAAGGTTTTATGGAATAGTGACCCAAATGTAAGTTCACGTTTACATGTATACCCGTTTAGGTTTTGCTGGGATCAGTAGTAGTGATTCGTTTGTTTTATTACGAATTGTTTTTTTTTTTTCAATTATTACTCGTGAACTGTTCAACCGATTTGATAAATTGCTTTTCTTCAAAAAAGGTGCCTGAAAGTTTAAGGAATTGGAAGAAACTGAAAAATTATGAGAATAAAAGAAAGTTATTAAAAGTTCACATTTTTTTTGCGTTAGCTAGTAGTAAGAATAAGTTTAGCTAACTGATTCTAGGTAATTCTATGCACGCATTCAGCATGTAAAATCCCACTGTTGGGCATAGGTTTCTTTTTCTACTGCGGGTTAGCGAACATGTTCCCTACTATGAGTAACGATCGCTATCAGGTATTTATGATAACAACCGGAACTGACAGCTTTACGTGCTCTCCGAGGTACGGAGGGGAGACCCGACCCACAAGGACAATCATCTAAACCGAAAAGGAATATTTGCACAAATATCTATCCCGAACTAGAATCGAACCCGCAAACCGTCGGTGTTTTAGGTGAATACTCGCACCACTACACTAGAATGGTTGTTAGTATTTCTTTAATAAAAAATAAAAAATAAAAATAAGGTATTTTTTTGGTATTTGTTAAGTGATACGTTGTAGTTCACTGTTGTATTCTTAATATTCATTCATGGCTATTTTCTGTTCACACTTAGATAAATAATTTTTATATGAGTTTAAATACTTGACTGTGTTGTTATTTGTCGTAGTTTGTACATTTGCTACAACTGGGCAAATATCCCTTCTTCTAAAAAGAAGAACAATTGTACGTTACACTGCTCTACGCTCTACTGCAAGTAAGGGAATCATTTTCGTATTAAGAATATCTAGTGTAACAGGCTAGAAATAAATCCACTTCCATAGTGTGAAAGAATAAGCCATAATTAGCTTCATAGCTAGTCACTTCCGCTTAATTAATTCTGATTCAATAAAATAATCAAAACAAGTTTAAATAAAATTTACACTATTATGTGTATGTATTATGTATTTAACGTAAATCCGTCACTTTTTTCATCATTATACAATTATACAATCATTGTAAGTTACAAAGGGCGTTGACCCCTTAACAGAACTTTCCTTTCAATTGCCGTTAAAACGAATATCATTGTTGTACAAAAAAGTTTTTCTTGTTTTCCCATTAACCACAGAACAATGACCCGCTGTATCTTCGTTCAGGTAAAACAATTTTTAGATTTCATTACGCAAATGGTGCCAACCCTATTTTTACATTTTCAGGGTTGTATTTTTAGAATCTTAATAATACAATACTTGATTGTTTTTTTAATAATCTGTAAAACTATGGTCTTTATGATTATAAATATAAAATTAATTTAAAATTCGAACAAAGGTTACAATACCACTAACGATAAAAAAAACAACAGATTTCTAATCAAACCATAAAATTATTTTATTGCGATGAAATACGATATTTTATTACATTACACAAACGCACTAAAAGAAGAAAAAAATAGACACGATATTAAATATCTTTTCTATTATAACAATACGGTAATCAAGTTTCAATGCTTCATCAGCAAATGTGGAAATTTAGAGGAAGAAAGTCTCACGATTCAACGGCTTTCTAAGCTGTAAGCGCAATTTAGTAGAATCGTTAGTGATATTGTCAGATGGACGGTAAACTGCAGATTTACAGAAGACTGCCTTAACTGTTATTTTAGTTCGAAAATTGTCCGTCTTTTCTTCTACGTTGTGGTTAAATATAGCCTTCGCTTAATTTAGCTGTACTAGGTCTCATTGGACAAACTAACTGAATTACACGAATAGTTTCCTGTGCTTGGTGGTCGTTTTGAATCTGTTAGTTATCTTGATACCTTTGAGGAATACCATGCCAACATAATGTTAGGTATTTATTGTTTTTTAATGAAGAGTATTTTTTAATATTCTCGTGAAGTTCTTAGTGTTATGTCTCAAACTTAATCTAAAAATATTGATAGCTAAAATGTTTTAATCTACATAAAGATAAGAAATTATTTTAAAAATCGTGTAAAGTATATGCTGCCAACTATCTACGATGATCTACGTAAGATTGCTGGTGTAGGATGGATCAGGATTGCGGAAAACCGGGATGTCTGGCGTGAACTTGGGGAGGCCTATGTCCAGCAGTGGACTGCCATAGGCTGAAGTGATGATAATATGCTGCAACTAACAATCATCACTCATCATCATCACTGGAGCCTAATACAGTCCACTGCTATACATAGGCCTGCACAGTGCTGGCTTTGTCGCACCGAAGACGCTGCTGCCCGTCTTCGCCCTGTGTATTTCAAAAGCCAGTAGTTGGATGGTTATACCGCCATCGGTCGGCATTTAAGTTCCAAGGTGTTAGTGGTATTTTATTATCCCTTAGTCGCCTCTTACGAGACACACGGGAAGAGATTGGATGGCTATATTCTTACTGCCGTACCTACACAGCAACCAATTAAAATTACTATACACGATTATAGATTTGGCGGAGAATTCCTAGGATATGTCTATCTGTAGTGAATATCCTAGGGACAGCAAGAAATATCTTGGCCAAAACTGGGACGACTGGGGAAGAACCTCGAATTTACAGAAGATCATAGCTAAATAATACTGTTTTCAAGCAGTGTTGTGATCTTGTGGTGTGAAGCAAGGCGACAAGAGCTCCTGGAGGGGAACGAGTGTAGGATCCGCAACGCACTTGCGACGCTTGCAGTGTTGTAGGCGTCTATAGTCTACGGTAATTGCTTACCATTAGATGAGGTGTACGCCAACCTTGTAGTAAAAAAAAAATAGTAAATAAAATGACCTAACTTCCATAGCCATTAAGTATACCTAACATTGGAGTCATGCAATAGAAATGATAGCAATTGAAACATACCAAGATATAAAATAAAATAATTTAAATCTCAGAACGTGAATAACTTAAGCTGTATGTAAAGTTTTATAGCGCAAGACGAAGCTAACAATTTTCATAAGCACATAATAATATGTTTGAAGAGAACCACATTACTTAATGTTCAAGTGGAGCTGGAAGTGCAGTTATTAGTTATGGCATCGTTATTACATTGAAACCGCAATAAAAAGTATAACGAGGTCGCCCATTCGTTATTTCTTTTTTTTAAAGTGAAGACAGTGTGTGATGTGTATGCATTTCCGCAGTGTAATAAAGAGTATTTTTATACATATTTATGTATGTGTAAATTTAAAATATGTAGCTATTGAATTCAACACGTTAGTCACAAATTCAAATACAGACAAGTATCGCGGAATCTGCAAGTAGTTAATATAATTTCTAGATTTAAAATAGTGTGTGTGTCAGCTCCAACGCACGACTGGAGTTTACTCCTTCAGATCGACTGTCTAAGAAAAACTACTAGTAGTATTACTAGTCTAAGAAAAAGATTATTACCATATCAAATGCTAAATAAACGAATCAAATAACGCCATCTATCGGAACGCTGGCGGAACATGACGTTAACAAAAACGTAAGGAGGTTATTTGTTCAGTAGATTTTACTTCTCATATTTTTTCATACCAGGGGCCTTATATAAAAATCGATTCTTAAGGATTAACTCCAAAAAATTAAATATACCTTAGTTAATGCCAAAAAGATGCGTTTGATGTTAGCATGGTAATATTTAAAATCAAACACATGAAACTAATTAACCCATTCGTTACAAATATCCTTATTTCCTGTATAAATGTCAGCCATAAGAATCAAATAAGTGAGAGTTTGTCAGATATTATCACTGAGCCAATATGTTATCTTTGATACTGACCAGTCTTGGAACGTTGTACTTGGCAAATTCGTTATATTTTATGGAGCAGCAAGCTGGGCTACAATTTGCGAGATGGTGTTACAAACTGCAGAAAATATTATATTGAATGAAGAATAATACACATGTGATGGAATATAAAATAAAAGTTGTACTATAAATGCACACACACACACACATATATATATAATTATATAGTTTATGTGAATAATTATTTTGAAGTTAAATGTAGTTTGACACACGTGCTCTGTATTTAGTATTACAGTGTGTAAAAATTAAAAATTAAGGATGATTATAATTTGAAAAAAAAAGTAATTTAAAACAGTTAAATGTGCAAAACATTTTTACTTTGTACTTGAAAAAGCCTTAACGGTAAACTTAAACTGGTCTTTTACTTTATTCAAAATATATTCACAGTCTTCTGAAAAAAAGCTGGACGTTAAGCTGGCTAGAACGACCTAGTATAATAATCTCTTGATTCAAGCTAACTTGTACCTCTCGCCTTTCCAAGTAATTTCTTTAATATATGTTATAATCATAAACAAAATAAACTAGATTGTACTATATTATCTCCAATATAATTAAAATTTAGCTGTTGAATTTTTTTATTTACAAATTCATTATTAAAATTAATTAAATTACTTAACAATAGTTGCTATCTATATATTAATCCTTTATAAATAAAACAATATTGTTGTATGGCATCGGTAGGAGCCATTAAACTAACAGATAAAACAAAAAAGAACTAAAAAAATATATATGATTTTTCAATAATTAAAAATATATATATGCGTGTCAAGTAAACTTATGCTGTTATGTCCTGTATTCGCATCTTAAGCAATTTTACGTTACTCTCTCATAAATGTATCTAAATACCTAAAAAGAACGCCTTTGTTTCCCGTTTGATGTCTCTCGCTGCGCGTAAATTACATCGCTTTTGTTTTGACACGGTTGCGACAATGTTATCAAGACTGAATAATAAATGTTATAGACCATAACTTACTACCTATTGTGACAGCTTTCCCATACATAATCATAAAACCGTATAAAATGTAATATATTTAAAATACATTATAAATACAGCTAGCAAACAAATATACACAAAGCAGAATGTATTCAAAAGCTAAATTGTGAATTGGACCAATACAAGTTAACTAGAAAGTAAACGAGAATTTTTATTCTTCTTAATTGAATCTAAGCCTATCCGACTACTGTCGTATACAGCTACATACATATCGGTCCATAGTCGTTCTGACTACAGGTTTTCAATGTCAGTTCTCTTTTGGGACGTACAAGTTGTGACATAGAAGACGAGTTTCTGCTAAATATTAAAATGTACATTTTTCACCATTTCACGATGCCAAGAACAACCATCTCACAAACTAAAAGTAGGGCTATGTAGTTCATATTTCTCTCAATAACACATCACATAATATGTATATTCTTATTTGGTTTTATTTTTTAGTATAAATATTCAAAATTGAATATTCAATTGACTTTATGTCTGAATAAACTTTATATAAATTTGAATCAAAAATTATTATTATTTTATTGATGGTTATATTTGATTAAATTATGATATTTTTCATTATTATTTGAATTTGATTTATTTGGAGAGGATAGACGTAAATCAACATTGATATTTTAAATTTATATTTTAGTTTTAACATAATTATCTATTACATTCAGAAATATGTAAATTTTTACTAATAATACTAGTTATCCACTACGGCTATTCCCTTGTGGATTGCACAATTTTTTGATTATCTGTTTTTTTTTTCATTAAAATATGCCTTTATCACTCATTGATCCACCAGGTTAAAGAAAGTTTTTTAAATCGATTATTTTTTTTTGACTTTATACATCAAATATACGTAAAACACAAAAAAAAAATATTTATATGTCAGATTAAATTGTCATATAACCACTTCTAGATTTATAGATACGTTTTTCTACCGAAAAATATTACAAAGTTCCTAACGAACAAAGTGAAATCAAGTGAACTGGAACCCTATAAATAAAAACATTTCGTTCCTCGACAGTCCCTTGACATTCAAATAAGTATTTTTGTAAAACGTACACTTTATCATTTCACCTTATATCCCCTATTTCCAACGCTTTTATCCTGTCAACTTCAGTTTACGCAAATGTAATTTAACTGTGCCTTTTAGAATTATTACGCATTTGTACTCTAAAAGTTGAAATAATTAAAAAAAGCGTTACAATGATATATTTATGAAATAATGCGACAAGTGAAATGCACAATTAAATAAACGAGTTACTTGAAATCTTGGTTACGACGAAATTTTTTTGTATAACTTTAAGTATGATGAATAACAAATGTGGGCTCAATTATTATTTTGCCTTATGTAAAACAATTTTCTTATTTAGGTGAAATATTTGTTGCTTGTAAATGTAATAAATTTATTTTAAACTTTAGCTCAATTCTCATTGAAATATTCTTTTAAGGGAATCAGAGTAATCGTAACCAACTTTCTATAGTTCTTAAAGAATAATGCTGAGTTAAAGGGATTTTTTTTTATGTCACTAGGTCGGCAAACAAGCGTACGGCTCACCTGATGGTAAGCGATTACCGTAGCTTATAGACGCTTGCAACACCAGAAGCATCGCAAGCGCGTTGCCGACCCAATCCCCAATCCCCCCAGGAGCTCTGGTTACCTTACTCACCAACAGAAACACAATACTGCTTGAAAACAGTATTATTTTGCTGTGATCTTCTGTAAGGTCGAGGTACTACCCCAGTCGGGCTGCTCCATATTTTGAGCAGGAAATTCGTGCTGTGCCCTACCTCAGTTAACATGATGATCAGGATTTTTAATACACGAACCTTATATTTGATTTGAATTAAATATAAATGTCCCACAGCCAGCCAAGGGTTTCTTTTACATGTTAGGAAAAGAGTTGAAGCTATCAACCATTTTTCCCTGTTGTTGGCTGGTTAATTGGCGCAAAATTTCCCAACGATAAGTAACCGTAGATATCAGGTGTCTATGGTATCAGGACCAATAGATATCATAGTGGCATATGTACTCTCTGACTATAATGGTTAAACCCCTAAGAACATATACCCAGACTTGGACCAAATATTTGTACAAACACAAATATATTCCCCGAGCGGCCTAAATCAGAGGCAGTTGAAAAGAGTGTTGACAAATAAACTATCCGATAAAAATAATCACTAAAATCTTTCTACCCTAAGCTTAGATATAAAAATCAAAAAAATTCTTTCATCCCAAAATATTTATTGAATTAAGAAGTTTTGTTTTCGAAGACGTAAAGAAAGTAAAAATTCTTAGTACAAATTGGTTTATAAATTGATCGTGTGACTTTCTGGTTCAGTTTTGTTTAGTCTCTCCCGCGGGGTTTCTTCAATTTGCTGCGATAAAAACGTTCTTTATATGAGACAGAAAGATGGATTTATATGCCGAACGTATAAAAGCGAAAGGCATTAAATTAAACTTGCTATATGCTATGTATATTATATGCTATGTATATTATATGCTATGTATATTATATGCTATGTATATTATATGCTATGTATATTATATGCTATGTATATTATATGCCATTTTGAGCTTCATAATAATAATTGTGTTTACTTACAAACGAAAAAAACCGACTTCAGTTACATCGACAAGTAATACAACATAAGTAGACGAAAAAATTAATAAAAGCACTAGTCGTCACTACGATTTTCGAGGATTTCCCTCGATTTCTGGCGAGATAAATGGCGTGAACTCATGTATGATGCCCATAGTCACCACGCTGGGCAGGCGGGTTGGTGACCGCAGGGCTGGGTTTGTCAGTTTGGTGTGTTAGTAGTATAGTTACATTTATTGTGAGCAGGTGGCATGTGGTGATTTCAGCACACACAATTGGCTGTCTCGTTGGTACTGATCGATTAATGACCATAATGATGCGATTTTATTTCATGTAAGTGACTTTAGTACTGTGTGGCTACAGTACTACCGTGGGTGTTGTAAGAGGCGACTAAGGGATAACACAGTTCCGCTACCACCTTGGAACTTAAAAAGCCGACCGGTGGCGGGATAACCATCCAACTGCTGGCTTTGAAATACACAGGCCGAAGACGGGCAGCAGCGTTTTCGGTGCGACAAAGCCAGCCCTACGGTCACCAACCCGCCTGCCCACCGTGGTGACTATGGGCAAAACACACGAGTTCACGTTATTTTTGGCGTAAACATGTGGAGGCCTATGTCCAGCAGTGGACTGTATAGGCTGTAATGATAATGATGAAGTGACTTTAAAATTGAAAAGAGTACTGATAGTTTTTTTTTTCGCCGGCTTTTTTTCTCGGTCTACACTAGGGACATTATTTCGATTTATTTATTGTAATATTTAATAATACCAATGATTTAATAGAAAAGTAAAGTGAGACACTAGCATTTAGTGTTCCTTAAATATTGTGACTAGGTTAAGGTCGCTGCATAACACTAGGTACACTACCTATGTTTATAATGCACCTAATTTTTAGATGTTTATTTTTTTTAATTGCTTAATGTTTTTGCTACATCAGCTTTTTTTTAATAATTTAAATATTATTTTTGACATTCGTTATTTGTGTATTATTTATCTTATAGCGAAAAAAAAAAAATACTCTCAATTTCATGGAATGTACAGACAAATAATACAAGTAAACGCATGTTAACTCACCCGTTATTAACACGTTTATCCATGTTTCGAATTAATAAGACCGTACAAAAACGATGTCTTTCCACGCAGCGAACTAGCGCTTAATTAACGTTTATGTCACGGAACACGGCGCTAACAAGCCTTCGTAGCTATAACGCGATACTATTACGTGAATCGAAGCATTTGTAGGTGTTTATTGTGTTATTCATTGGTTGATGTGTTTATTTACATTAACCTAATATAATATCTTAGATATCATCATTATTGGTAGCCCTAGTAGCATTTGTGATTGGCTTCCTAGACTAGACAATGACCGTGCTTCTGTCAAGTTTATATATTAGTGGAAGGTAGCGTTCATATTGCATGGTTACCATTACATGCCTCAGGACGTCTAACGACAATTGATTCTCCGAATATTTCTCATAAACTGTACTGAATCAGACTGTAACTTCCACTGCTGGATAAAAGACTCTTCTTACGCATAGGAGCTTTCTCCTATGCAACTTATTACTCAATGCTTCTCTACTGGGAGTTGAAGAAAAATTCTTCTACGACAGTCAGAGATCGCTATTAGATATTCGTAAATCAACCGAGATTGACAGCTCTACGTGTTCTTCTATTATCTGCTCGAAGTATGAATTAAACCCGCGAACACCCTTAAAGTGTAGGCGCACGGCAACTACACGCACCACTGGATCAGAAAGGGAAGTAAATGCCTCACTTCTTGCTCAATATATATGCATTGAAGACTTTTCAAATAACCTCGCTTTCATGTCTTTTCACTTGTCAAGCGCAGTAACAAATTAAAATGTTCGAATTGAATAATAATACCACCAATAATGATTCAGTTATAGCCAGCATGGCCGTCAACCGCCATGATGAATGTAATTGAACATGCGTCCCAAAAATTCAGCATTTTTTTTATAAAATAGAAAAATAAAGTTAGTAGTATAGTTATATATAAAGTAGCTCATATAGTTTATTATCATTGTATTTGACTGCAGTGATTAGCTGACGTCATTAAATTTAATTCCTATATATATTGTAAAAATATAATATATGTTTTTTATTTATTATCTATCTAAAACTATCATATAGTATACTAGCGACCCGCTCCGGCTTCTATGCTGTAAAGGGCCATATAGATCTATATTAAATCAACAATGCATTTAAGGTGTTTAATTAGATAAGGATTAATGCTGTATTGGTTAAAATTTCTTTGAAAATTAGCCATTATTTGTCGTAAAAAGTAAATAACAAAAAATGTTATTGTGGGATATCCATAAGAGATAGACATATACCATAGCGGAGTTTGCTGTAGACCTTTTTAATGCGTATAATACTTATTACATTATTTTGATAAATCTCGTAGGGTTCAGGCTGCGTTTACAATGTAAGCAGAAAAAATGTAATTATTTACGAAATCACATTAGAAACCTCAAAAATAACAGTATTTTTCCACTATTTAATGGATGTTATTGTACATATAAACCTTCCTCTTTAATCACTCTATCTATTAAAAAAACCGCATCAAAATCCGTGGCGTAGTTTTAAAGATTTAAGCATACATAGGGACATAGGGACAGAGAAAGCGACTTTGTTTTATACTATGTAGTGATTTTCATTCCCATACACTATCTTGGAGCTATAAGTAATAAAGTAAAATATATGTTTTCTCATGAATGGTAAATACGATCCCAGTGGATGGGAAAAGCTTTTTTTCCAACGTCGAAGTAAAATATCTTAGAATCTACGAACTTGTAGTTCGTCTTTTCTTATATATATTAAAACTTTGTAAAGGAGACAACTTGCTATAGAAAGTTGCTGAACATTCTGGTAAATACTTCCAATGATAATTATATCGTAAAGGTCACGTAACTGTCAGAAACAAGAAGGTTATTATTATTCTACGATACGCTTTGGTTCTGTTTAGTTCGGTTATAGTTATTTAGATTATTATAGGTGTTTGGGGAAAACTGCCGGAATTTCGTTTTAGCTTCCTAATGGAAGCATAAATATTTCTAACAGGATAAATTATAGTTCCTTTTACAAGTTAGTAGAGGGAACACTGTTTTTATCGCTCGTGAATGTTTCCATTTTTTAAAAATATCGTCGCTAAAGATTTGAATTTAATCAAAATTGTCAATTTTCTATAAATTTAAAGTCCGTGTACGAGCTATGTGCGAACCTATTTTTAACATCCACTAATCGTGAATAAGTATCATACTTTCAAAATGGACAGAATTCGAATTTTAACTTCCATTAAGATTTAGTATCCGATAAATCTTCAGATTTGAATCCTCAAAATCCCCACAGGTGAACTCTGAAATTACATCTAACTCGACTTAAAAACTACTCCGCAGGCCAGATGATATAACCACATAAATTACGTTTCGTGGTCTATAAAGAGCTACATAATTCACGTCCTGTCTGCTGATTAAATTCTCTTACCACGGAACAATTGTAATAGTCCCCCGGTACCTGGAGTTAATTAAACGGTGACATGCGCATTGATAACAATTATGGCTCAAGCGAAAACTTGGATGTTTTGTTTATTAAACTATATTAAAGTTCGAGATTGCCTCTTTGTGTTGGTTGGACGATCTCAAGTTCTCGACAAAAGCGTAAAACACTTTTACTTTATGTTTGTTGGAGTGTATTTCTTTATTGACGCTGTAAAGGCAGATAATTGCTGCAGTAAGACTGTTTCAGAGCGTTTATTGTTTGTCAATAAAGAACTGTAAGTTATAAAATTTATGCATAAAAATAACCTTCGGAATTCGATTTTTAAAAATTTCGTGAAACGGATATATTTCAAAATAAGTTTTTATCACCGTTTTTATTTTATTTGATTTCAAAATCCTTCTTCTACATGATGAGATAAAAATCTTTAAATATCTTGCGTGGAAGATAGTATAGAGAACCATAATACGATTCTTTCATTTTACTACGGAATTGCATTATCGAGTTTACTAATCGCTACTTAACTCGATCTAATTTGCTTTCCTCTTCCATCTGGCAATTCTGTTATTGCATTAACGATAACATTGATAGAATTTCTATGTATATAGATCGAGAATACTGGATTCGTTTTGCATACATATATCTGTTAATCTACGAATTAGGTGCTTACTATTGTTAGCCAAGTTATTTAAAAGTTTATTAAAAGCAGATTGACGGAATTTGTACCAATAGTTTTTTTCATGTAGTTTTTGTGTTGTGTGATTTATTTAAATTTACTAAAGTCAAATTTAAAATTGACTGTAGCAAAACAATTATTTGATTTTACCACGATTCGCATAGTGAAACATTTAAGCTGTTAACAATATTTCAAACATATAACACCTCGAAGGTTAAAAATTTATATTAGTTGAAAATTTAATAAACCTACATGATTCTAAAAATATTGTTAAAGATTTTTATATTAGAAAAGTAGTCTTTAAAAGTACGTAAGAGCTATTTTTATGGAGCGGTCTACGTAATATCTATCAAAAGCTAACAAAATTTATGTTTAGTTACGAACACACGTGTGTAATGAGCTACAAAACTAGCTATTTACAGAGACTGGATTAACTATTATGCCTTCTAAACTACTTTGGTGAAACCGAACATTTAAGTAATTAGTCTATATGTATTTATATAATGTAACTAGTACTATCATATAGTATCTATAACTAACTAACTATATAGTAACTAGATTAGTATCTAAGTACTAACTTAGATACTAATCTAGTTAGGTATTTATCCATGTTCTATGTATGCCTTTGTCTATTTGTCCTTAAAACCTTAATAGGGTAAAGAGAATATGACAAACTAATAATCACTGGATGTACTCGTATTTGCCAGTCTCATTGGATTCTTTTGCCATATATCTATACAAATAAATAAAATTGGAGTGTCTGTTTGTAATATTAAAATAACCGTATACCAAAATAACCTTTTTACGATTATTGTCTATCTGTCTGTCTGTTTGTTCAAGCTAATCTCTTAAACGGCTGGACCGATTTTCACGGGACTTTCACTGGCAGATAGCTGATGTGATAAGGAGTAAGTTGGTCTATTTTTATTTTAGAAATTTATTTATTTGACAACTCTACGAATTGAACAATAACTTTTTTGTTAAATTCCACGCGGACGAAGACGCGCGCACAGCTAGTTTTATTGTAAAAATTAAAATTTTGAAATTAATTCGGAACACATATTTCTTCTCATTCAAACTAAGAGTCGGCCGATGATAACTGTAATCACAAAAATATACAATTCTAACCTGCAAACATGTAATTAAAACTAAAAAAGAAATTTGAATAATTTGTCGGGATAAAGCTTTATATATTCAAAAGTAAAAAAAAAAAAGAAAAATACCTGCTTTAAAATTCTTTGACTTTTTAATCAACGTACTTTTATTAAATAATAATGTACGTCTAGATAAAGTTTTAGCACGTAGGTGTTAATAAAAAGAAAGCGAAATAAAATTACCTTCAGCGTCATATTAACCAAGCTTAATTACTATCAGCTCAAGTTAAGATTAGTCGCAGAGAAAAAAATATGTTAAAAATAGGTCACAACAGGTGATCTAGTTATCCAAAGTAAAGCGATCTAGATTACACACTTTGTTAATATTTTAGATTTGGTTAATATATAGTTTCAGTAAAACTATAATATTTTATAATCATTACTTTTATTGAAAAAAAAAATCTTATAGAAAAATATAATAAATATAATAAATCTTAAAAAATATTATAGTCTTATATAATGCTGTGTGGCTACGCTAGTAAAGAATATAGCCACCCTCTCACTTCCCGTGGGTGTCGTAAGAGGCGACTAAGGGATAACACAGTTCCAGTACCACCCTGGGACTTAAAAAGCCGACCGATGGTGGGATAACCATCCAACTGCTGGCTTTGAAATACACAGGCCGAAGACGGGCAGCAGCGTTTTCGGTGCGACAAAGCCAGCCTTGCGGTCACCAACCCGCCTGCCCAGCGTGGTGACTATGGGCAAAACACATAAGTTTACGCCATTTTTCTCTCTCTTTCTGTTTGTCCGGACTAATCTTAGGAACGTAAGAACCGATTCTTTTGGCACTTGGGTATCTTTAAATCAAGTGTGAATAGGCATCTTCTAGGCAAGCGCGCACCACCTTAGGCTGCATCTTCACTTGACTTCAGGTGAGATCGCAGTCAAGCGCTAGTCTATATATTTAAAAAAAAAAAAAAAAAAAAAAACTTTCACTAGAAAATAGAGGAGGTTTTAGTTAGGTTTTAGATTAGGTTTAGTGCAGCATTTAGGTCACTTTTAACTTTTGTTCTATCACGTAATTCCCGCATAATCGGGATTTGCGCCGAAAAAAACGTTTTTACCTATACATAAGAAATAACCAAACATTTTCTATTAAACACGAAAATTTTGAATGCAAATCTATCCAACTATATGTATACTAATATTCTTAGGATGAAAACTTTGTTTGTCAGTTTACGCACGCTAATCCCAGGAACTACTAGATCGAATTGAAAAATTCTTGTTGTGGTGGATAGTACATTTATCGAGATAGGTTATAGGCCATTTTTTTCCTCAAATGAATATAGGTGAAATCACGGAGCACAGCTTGTATTCCAATAAAAGTTTTATGCTAAGTTATTTCCTCGACCAAAATTAATTACGGTTATATTATGTTTCAGGATTATTTTTGTCTCTTCGAAAATTTTAAAACGGAGTTAAGGAAAATTCAATTTAAGTGCAATCATTCGCACAAAGTTGTCACAAGAAAGAGTTTTCACTTTCATTTGTCTTAAGGAAAAATAAACCGTTTTATTACAAAGTACACAAAAGGTTCCTTAACAGGTAGTTTATTTACACAATTTTGATATTTCAGGTCAAACGGATACCCGAATTTTCGAGAGTTGTTTAGAAATATTTCAATATTCTGTTCTGATAAATTGCGTTCAAATATTATATTATGTGTATTTTGTACCTAAATACATAAGTATACTACAAATATTATTTATTACACCAGTTGATGCTTACAATAAGTTTTAAATAATAATGTTACTGTTTATGAAATCTGATGGAATTTACATATGTTAGACTTTTTAAGGTAAATTTTTACCTGACATCCAAAATGAAGGATTTAACTCAACTCAATTTGACTGTATTTTTTTTATTTAAATTCGATCGAGAACTGCCGAGTCATTTTTGAGTTATTTCTAATAATGCGTATTTACTTGCCTAGTTTTTCGTTTACGTATGTTGTATTACTTGTCGATGTAATTCAAGTCGGCTTTTTTGTTCGTTAACCGAGTAAACTCAATTATATCAAAACAGCTGAATTCATTGATTTAGCCCATTTTTATATTCCACTGCTGGGATAATGCCCTTTTTCCATGTAGGAAAAGGATCGAACTTAATCCACCGCAGCTTTTTACTGCGCGCTCATAGATATATTCTCTTCTAAGTAACGATTCAGAGTACCTCACAACAGCCGGAGGTCACTGCCGGTGTTAAATCTATTTTCTACTGAGACATTTCTTAGACATTCCTCGTCACAGTATCAGGGCTCTGCTATAACCACCTCCTTTGAGGCTTCTTCTCAAAGAACTCACCAAAAAGAGCCTTTTTGACTCGAGGAAGTTGATAAGCCCCCTGTGGTTCTTGTGCCCAAATTCGTGTAGCGAGATATTTCCTTTCCAAAAAAAGAATTATCGAAATCGGTTCATAAACGACGAAGTTATCCCCGAACATACATACATATATACGAATCGAGTAACCTCCTCCTTTTTTGAAATCGGTTAAAAACATAAGTCTTTAAAAATTACAAAAGTTTTTTGCCAAGTATTCTATATACTTTAAAAGTGCTAGAAAAATTAGTCTTTCAATAATGATTTTTTGATTTAAACTGTAATCTGAATACGAAAATTCATTACAGTTTTATCCATTTTTTAATCTTGATTTTACCTAACATTTTGATTGTAGATACGGACCAGCATTTAGTAGATGTAAATATAATTTCTACTATTCCAGTGAATTAACAAATGAGATCACAGAAAAATATAATGTTTTCTCGAGTTTCTTGCAGTTTCAAAATGAAATGAGTAATTATTATTACCTTATAATAAATTGAACTGTAGTATTTTATACTTATGTGTATTATGTGTTTGATAATTAATTTAAAATCAATGGTTTGGATATTCCAGTCAATGATTCAGTAATTAATTATATATTTAGTTTAGAATGTAACGGATTTATTTAAATAAGGCACATTAGTAAATATGAGTGATTGTAACTGAATAAGCACGGAAAGTTCAAAAGTATTCAATTTTTATACGATAATATAAATTTGACCCAAAGTAATGTGAAAAAAAAAAAAAAAAACTATAGCTAAGTAATTTTTAAGGATCTACTTTTAACTGACTTCAAAAAATGAGGCGGTTCTCAATTCGATTGTATATAACAATTTAATGTCGATTATTTACTGTGTGATAAAAAACACAATTATATACGATATTCTCTATTAAGTCATAAAGAGTGAAAAAAAAGCGTTTCTAGGTTGTATTAAAATAAATTTATTGTTTTCGCGTCTTAGTTAATGATATATGCAAAGCACGAATGTCTCTTGCTCTCAGCGTGATACCACAATATTCGACTGCTTACTTTGTTCTATATTGCCGACTTAACTCACAGTACCTGGGTGACCGAGCCTAGCTCGGTATTTTTAGTAAATCGTGTTTTTTGGAATTCATATTTAAATTCGAATTACATATTTATAAAATATGAATAATATTTATTTTTTAAATAACGAGTGCAATTAAAAAAAGGAAAAAAATAATTGATCAGGGACATTGGGATTTGAACCATGATCTCCTCGGTCGATCCCGACCGGCCGATTTCCCACCGAGCTATTACAACTTTAATAACAGTTGCGAAATTTACCTTCGTATTTTAACGATATTGTAGCTATTTTTTCACTCCCTAAAAACAGGGATAAAACGTCATTTTCTAAAAATGAATCCTAGTTAGATGGATTTATCTCCCCCGAAACCTCCTATATACTAAATTTTATGGAAATCGTTGGAGCCGTTTCCGAGATTCAGATTATATATATATATACAAGAATTGCTCGTTTAATAGTATAAGATAAAGTGAAAGTGACTTGGTACGAAAACGTAGACATATTTTGAGAACTACAGTAATTATAAAGTAATAATTTAATGTTGAGTAATATTTTAATAATAATGTTGTACTAGAAATTAATCCATTTGTGTCGCACCGCATAGCCTCGTGTCGTGTCATATTGGCACAAATTTCGCTCATGTATTGCATTGCTTCTTTATCAAGACCACCATAGGATACAGCGAAATATGGATGTAATTAATTTAAAATAAATTAAATTACTATCGCAAAAGTTAAATAATAACTTAATATTTAAGTATTAAGTATGAGTATTAGAAATTCGGTGTTGCGTTGTATCGACTCGTTTTAAGTCACATTGTTTTAATTTTCGAACGTCAAACAAACAAAAGTTAAGTTAAAATAATATTTTTTTTTTTATTTAGGATATAATTTTCAAGAATACTACGGAATATAGCAGAATATAACTGGAATTTTCAGTCATTAACTTTTATTTAGGTATTTTCACAATTACTTACTTTTTTCCATTGTCTTAATCAACAAAGCGTAACAATTGGTAGACGTGATAAAACCACATATGTGGCCCTATTCTTTTATTGTTTCGCCATTTACTCCCTAATGATCACGATTGTTCTCCTTGAATGGAGATTTTGAAAAAAAAAACCTAATGATAATAATTCAAGCTCGCTTCTCAAACAAAGAGTACGTGATATTGACGGAGCATATTGTTCGGACTATCGCCGGGATTGCGTCGAACAAAACGGATTTTTATTTTTAATTCCTCACAGATAGCAGGAAAATATATATAAATTTTCCATTGAAAGATTCTATTGCAAGCCATTAGTTGAGAAAGGAAATAATATTAAAAAAAAAAATAATTAAAATTCGACAGCGGTGTAACAATCTGTTTAATAATACTGTGACTCAACTTTTCAGTAATTTCCTAATTCTTGACTACGAGGCTATTTTTTAAGTAAAACTTCTTTACGTACGCTTGACTTGGGGAGTAAGCTGGTGAATGCGTGACAAGAGCGTACGGAAGTTGAGAGGGAGATATAAATTAGTGAATATAGAAAGAGAGAGAGTTACGTTTAGTATATTACTGTAGGAGCAATTAAAGAAGTTTTACTTCAGTCGTGTGATCTAAAGCACACTCGTTTTTATACTTATATCATTATTTTAAAGTGACGATGTATTTGAAAAATAATATTATAACGATAAGACACCAATTAAGGTAATAAAAAAAGGAAATTTTTAGAACTGATTTGTACGATTGTACGATTGATTGATTGATTGATGATTGATTGATTGAGATTTGTACTGTGTGGCTACGGTACTAAAGAATATAGCCATCCCCTCTCTTCGCGTGGGTGTCGTAAGAGGCGATTAAGGGATAACACAGTTCCACTACCACCTTGGAACTTAAATTGCCGACCGGTGGCGGGATAACCATCCAACTGCTGGCTTTGAAATACACAGGCCGAGAACGGGCAGCAGCGTCTTCGGTGTGACAAAGCCAGTACTGCGGTCACCAACCCGCCGGCCCAGCGTGGTGACTATGGGCAAAATACATTAGTTCACGTTATTTTTGACATAAACTTGTGGTGGTCTATGTCCAGCAGTGGACTGTAAAGGCTGTAATGATGATGATGATGATGAATTTTTAGAAATATATAAATGAGCAATATATGAAGTTAAATGTATAGTTTCTTGAGATAACCCAGAAATCGAGAAAAGCTGTTAAACTAATCGATACAATATTCATGTAAACAGAAAGTTTATCATAGATAACGCTGACTGTGTCAGCATAGGTATATTTTAACTGTTTTACTATTGACATTAAATACTAAAGAAAATTCTAATCAGAAGTAAGCAGATGTAAAGCATAAAGGGAGAAGACAATATTTTTTTTTTTTGGTATCGCAGGGGAACCCATTTACGGGTGATATCCAGGACGCCCGGGTAGGCAATCCTAGACCGTATGTCGGCTTCAGCACTTGGGGGTGCAGTACCGACCAAACCCCTGCGGGAGCCTTCAGCCGCTTTAATTGGAGGGTCCCGGATCTGCAGGCAACAAGATCCCTCCAGCGACCGGCTGGCCTCGGCGAAAAGGCCAGACTTCTCCTCCATGGGAACTATCCGGCTCGAGAAGACAACATAGTTCAACTTATTACAACACTAAACCGGTCACATTGGACCAGGTTGATAGTCTCAGAAGAATTAAACGAAGACGTTGATTTCTAGTAGCAAAATATCGCGGGCATTAATAATAATCTTCGCAGGAAATACTGTTATTTAACCCAACTGTAGATAGATGGAAGACATTTTTATACTATATGATTTAATTTCATCTGATGTTTAATGGTCCATTTGGATACAAATACATGGCATTTCAATCTTTAATAATGATACGTTGACATAAATGCTACGTAATGTCATAGTCATTGGACAAAAAACTAAAATTTCATGTTTTATATATCGTTATTCATTACAGCCTATACAGTCCACTGCTGGACATAGGCCTCCACAAGTTTACGCCAAAAATAACGTGAACTCATGTGTTTTGTCCATAGTCACGACGCTGGGCAGGCAGGTTGGTGACCAATATATATCGTTAAGTTTAAACTTAATACACAAAACGTGTATCTTTTACATGAAAATTTTGTTAAATATTTTCAAACAGAATTACACATTCTAGTGATTAAAACAAACCTTTTTAGTAGCTAAAAATTTTTAAGCACATGTGAAGTTACTCGTATTTTGTTATTTAAACTCGTAACCACAAAACATTGAGCCTAAGAAAAAACCATTATAACGAGAGAAATAAAACGGCTCTCAATAATATTGCCAGCTTTAAAAATGAACTATAATGTTATGAGAACAATGTTAATTCATTATTCCTCTCAATACTTAATGCAGATGTATTATATACTATTAGACATGGCATTGTACGGTCATAGCATTGTTGTTTTTCGTTTATATCAATATTAAAATTCAAAAATAAGAACCATTTTTATGATTGAAAATTGTAAAAAAAAACTATACATTGATTTGTTCAAAAAAATTGCATTGAAAGAGAAAATGAACATTATAAAGCACCAAGTAAAAGAATTGGCTTTTAAAATAAATAGGATATTCAATGGTAGAATGAAAACCCTCTTCGATTGAATACATTTCTGACGAAATTTATCATTTTATTTATTATAACAATAGATCTTTAATTTATATAAAAATCAATTTGGAATAAAATTTATGTTTTTATAAAAAACATATAACTTTGATACTATTGATAATGTCTTTCGAATTATATCTTGTGTATCAAAAGAAGCCGAACACGTGTCTGTAATAAGTCTATTATTAGGAGTGTATTTAAAAATACTAACATATTAAAAAACATTAATTTAAAAGTAGAAATTAAGCTTATATATAAACAACGTACGTACAAGAAGAGGCTATTACTAAAAATTAACCTAACAGACTATCTCAAAAAACGCGTGATACAAATATACACAGTAAAAATAACAAAGTAGATAATAAACAGAAATATTCAACATAAGTGACTATCGTAGTACTGATCTAATATCAGATCATAATGACTGTAATCATCACTGGCGCGATACATATTCACCAAGCAACACTAAAGTACACTAAGTAACGTATCTGGACCTAAATCTATCGTCTGCAAACAATATAGATCGCTCTTAGCGTTGAATTCCAAATAGTACTATTGTAAACATAAATCGCCCTGGGTAAGACTGCTATGGGACGTCGATTGGTCGTTTGGTACAAATACATTTTGATATAAATTGCAATGTAAATAGTTACAATGACTGTTAACTTGCTAAATATATAAATAAATATTTGAAATTGAAAGTTTCTAGAATATGATACGTTGGAAATTTAGTGTAAACTAATTAACAACAAACATGAATAAATATATGTCAGCCGTAATTATGACAAGTACAATATTGCGTTTGCCAGTTAAACTTCTGTTGACCAAGTGTTTCAACTATTAATCAAAGGAAACCTTTTGAATTAACTCTTTTAGATTGTCACCAAATTGTAAAACGAAAACTTGCTATAATAGCAGTCTTGAAGAATAAATATCTAAGTTTAAGAAATGCTTATTAACGTCTCGTATTTAAGCTTTGACTGCGTAACTACCGAACGTGCATGAAAATGGGCTGAAACGTGCTTAATTTGTAGCTTAATGTTTGCCTTATCAAATTTGAAATATAAAGCTATTACTCATGATATTTATTTACATCAGCGCATTGTTATTATATTATTTAACACGAAAAGTGACTAAGGTACAAAAATAATGTAGTTAAAATGTTGAATAGATTTTATTTTAAACATATTAACATTTAATATCTTGATTAAGTGTTCCAACAATTAACTTTTTTTTTTATTTAACAATTCTAGCTTGTTACCAGAACAGAAAATGAAAAACTTTCAATGCAGTTTTATAGACAATAAGATATATCCATTTTTGTCTTTAAAAATAAAGTATGTAAGAAAACAAAACACGTGAAAACTTAAAAATTGAAAGAATTGAAAATTGTAATTTATACATCTTAGATACATACAAAAATGAAATTGGAGTGTCTGTTTGTAATATTAAAATAACCGCTTTTTATTAAATGCATATAAGTGTACAATATATGGTTCATACTAAAATAACATTTTTTACAATTTTTGTCTGTCTGTCTGTCTGTTTGTTCCGGTTCATTTCAGAAATGGCCGAACCGATTTTGACAGGACTTTCACTGGCATATCGCTGATGTAATAAGGAGTAACTAAGGCTACTTTTATTTTAGAAATTTATTTATTTTGTAACTCTGCGAACTGGACAATATTTTTTGTTAATTCCAGGCAGACGAAGTCGCGGGCAAAGCTAGTGATAATATTTTCGTTTCTATGATATCTAAAAACACCATGTGTATCAGTTCACTTAATAAACGCGAGTACGTGAAAGAACTGCGTAACCAGTGATCTGTCAAAAGCCGTATGTATTAAAATAAGTAGACCCTAAAAATATTCGGCGAATGTGCTCGGATGAAAAATATTGTACTTGTATAAAATTAGCTATTTGAATGTTGTTTTTTTTTTTTTATAACAAGGAAGGCGTCGCGATTTCACTCGCTTTCCTTTTTATTCTATTACTAGTCTGCGTATATAATAATATAACCGCTTTTTACTAAATGCACGTGGATGTACACGGTACATATACCAAACCAACATTTTTTTTACAATTTTTGTCTGTCTGTCTGTTTGTTTCGGCTAATTGTTGAAATGGCTGGACCGATTTTGACGGGACTTTCACTGGCAGATAGTTGATGTAGTAAGGAGTAACTCAAGCTACTTTTATTTTAGGATCTTTTTTAAATTGTATAACTCTGCGAACTGAACAAAAACTTTTTTGTTAAAATCCACGCGGACGAAGTCGCGGACACAGCTAGTTATGCAATATTTTTAACAGGTTATTTATAATTCCTGCTGTGCAAAACATTGTGAGTTTGATACTTGTTTCGACTCTGAGTGTAATATATATTTTTTGATATATACGTATTATAAAAATTTACATCTCAAATAATTGTTCATACTCGTAAACGAAAAAATAAAAACTCAAAAAAAAAGCAAAAAGTAATCGTTAGGTCTTGAGCTAAATAGCATTATCTTAAGCAGTGTTGTGTTTCTGTTGGTGAGTATGATGATCAGAGTTCCCGGAGGGGGGGTGGACTGGACTGGGGATTCTTCTGGTGTTGCAGACGTCTATAAGCTACAGTAATCGCTCACCATCAGGTGAGCCGTACGCTTGTTTGCCGATCTAGGTACATAAAAAAAATCAAATTTAAATGGGACCACAAGACAAGTGCTAAATTTCGAATAAAATGAATAATTAAAAATAGTTACCCAGTAAATAATAAAAAATACAATGAAATACACAGGCCGAAGACGGGCAGCAGCGTGCGTCTTCGGCGCGACAAAGCCAGCCCTGCGATAACCAACTTGCCTGCCCAGCGTGATGACTATGGGAAAAACACATGAGTTCGCGCCATTTTTGGCACGAACTTGTGGAGGCCTATGTCGAGCGGTGGACTGCAATAGGCTGAAGTGACGTGACACATAAAAAATAGAGTCGAATTAAGAAGCCACTCTCTTTTGAAGTCGATTAAAATATCGGTCGCTTCTTTATATCTGCTGGCTGTTACTTAAAAAACGCAGTAAATTGTGTTTCTTTAAAATAAATCTTAAAAACAATTTAAACAAATAGAATTGGATCAGTATCTAAGAACGTTCTTGAACAAAAAGTGTTGTAAATAGACTTACGTTTGAAGATGTACTAGATGCGAACATCTTTCCACTTTATCCTTTAATAGCTGAAAAACCGGCTCTTTGGCACCTAAAAGGGTATGTCCCTTCTCAAGCACTTTTATTCTCTGAAAAAGATACTAGTATCTACCATTCTTGTTACACTTTCGTGGTGCGTTCAAATACTAAAATAGCAGGATTCAAGATGAAATCTCAATAAATGTGTACGTTTTAAACTTTCTATATCTGTTTTAAATTGAAAAAATAAAAATCGAAAATCGAAAAAAAATAATTAACAATATATAAAAACTTTAATTTTATCTAATATATAATAAATAAACTCATTTTATGATATTAATAACTATAAATAAATGACTTTCACATTTATTAATACATAGCGATTCAGTATACAGATTAGAATAACAAGAGAAGACAAGTGATATAATGATTCTGTACTAAACCCAATATCAATTTTAAACCTCTCATCACGATTTAACGTAGCTAACCCAAAATACCTTAAGGCTCTTAATAATCCTTAAAAAATGTTCTGCCTATGAAAGAGTTAAAGAGTTTTAAGCCTTTTAAATAGAAACCATTAAAATATGTGTGGGGTTTAGGATAGACGAATATCTTGTCCCAGAAACGAAACAGTGACTTTGCGAAGACGAAAGGCGGGCGTTATAAGCTTATTTTTCCATCTCGTAGTGAAACTGTGTTTCGCTGGTTTATTATTTTGGTGAACTATTTTTGTACATTAGTTAGTATATTACTTATACCTCCTTCTGTCTTGTAAAATAAATATACAAGACAAAAATAAGATAATATTATTACATTAAATGCAAGATGTTTAAACAATTATGGTTGAATACATTGCCTACTTATTCTTATGTTAATTTTATTAAACTTTTAAACCAAGTTATATTAAGTGTAAAAAGTACTACCAATATACATATATAATTAAAAAACATCAGAAAAAAGCTTATGTAGATTAATTACTTTTTAATGTAGATAGATGATATAATGATAAATTCAATAATTACAGACGAGGAAATTAACTTTGACTAAACCTTAATGAATATAACTAACAAAATAATTAAATGTAATGAAAAATTCCATAACATGTAAGTTAAATAATATATAAGTAACATATGCTACTTGTTACAGTGAAGAATGTAAGCTTATGATATAAGAAATATGCGAGTGGTGTACTATGTGGAGAATATAGCTGTGTAGAGCACATAGCGCGCATATGTCACGTGTAGGCATGCGATCGCGGACATAAAAATTCGTTTATATTTTGAATTGTGCCATGAATAATTCAACTGCAATGGTAAATTGTCTTATATGTATCACACGCAAAGTATCTTCATTGCATAGAACCCTGCTTTACTACAACGCTAGTTTCAGCACTTTCATTTAAACAATCGTTATTTCATGACTTCAAGACGTTTCGGTGACATTGCATATAAACCGTTTACAGGGTGATAAAACAAGAGGGTCTGATTGGACAAAAAATTAATTTGATGATAGTTTCACGCAAGACCCCTGAGTTACATAACGAGTAAAGGTGTGCTTTTAAACTGCACCTGGAAAGTAATTGTTCCTTTTTGTTACTTGGAGATTTTAAGGTAATTACTTTTAAGATAAATATTATTTAATTGTAAATTGCTAAGTTTGGAAACATGTTTTTGTAAATATTATTATTAATAAATAAGTAAATAAAGTAAATAAAACATAGCGATTATAAGCAGTAGAGTCACTTATTTTTTTACACCTTACTAGAATTCAGTCGGAAAGGGGTTCGTTAAAGTTTGACCAAGACCAAATGTTAGATATATTAGAGTTACCTGTTTATGAGTATATATAACGATAAGTTTGAAGCATGGATAGGTTAGAAACGGTCTAACAGTAGTTACCTACTGTTGGAAATCATGAGTTTACTTTGTACAACTTTCTAGCGCAAAGGAATATATTCATATAACACGTGTCAATCGCTCAACTGCACCACTTCACTTTGAGAAATGGAGGAGATGGGGTGGCTAAGTGGTCATTTAGCTTAAATTATTCTCATTCATACCTTAATTTAATCGTAGTTATCTAGTAGAAAAGTAACCCAAACTGAACTATTTCAAGCTAGCACGCTGTAATACTGCGGGTAGGTGGACAATAATGTATTTACCAAGGGTAACCATCGTTACTAAATTCTTATGATAACAAATGGAACTGTAATATCTGACTGGGTGACTTATGATGATAAACATCAAGACCACGAACATATATATACCTTTCTATACTCGGTATCCATACAATTATTACAATTACACTGTGTAGATTTCAAGTTGGTCTCTACATTTAACCATTTCAGCTTGATGAAAGGAATAGCAATCGAAAGAAAAGTAACAAATATGACTACTATTTGCTTATACATACATATGTATATATATATTTATATTCGAACAAAATTTAGCCATAAAGTAATTACACACTTAGATAACGTTAAAGATTTGAAACATAATTACTCTATTACTACTACTTACTAGCGTACTACTAGTTTTGGATCACTACACCAACACAATTGTCACAGTTTCAAACTCCTTAATTTACAGCTGCGTTAACTGAACATTTCTCTATCAAGTACCTCCTACCTTTGTTACGATAGAAAGCTTTTCAAAACTAAAGTACGTTCTTCATATTATTTGCACAAAAAAGTTATTCGCTGAAATGTATGTATGTACACGCATTAATACTGAAATGCATTTTAGATTTTATTTCGTGGCCATTATTAACAGCACAAGTTAGCCTTAACTATACTGTGAAAAATAATTAAATTGACAAAACAGCTATAATGTTAGATATCGGATGTTAATTGGGTAATAAAATCGAGGTATCTAACTGTCTATACTACCTGTGCGAACAGTTTTTCTCCCTTTCGTAGATTACAAAACTGATTGGTTTATAGACAGTATAGACGACGATATGCCAGGCGAGTTTCCGAACATATACATACAATATTTAATGTCTTCGTATATGACGAGAAAGTCACTGCTTTATGGTGAATATTTTATCTGTGACGGTCTCAGCTTCCGCAAAAATCAAACACGCAATATTAGTTTCCAAGACAGATCTCGTTCAAATTTAAATGGACAACACAAACAGCTGTTAATTAAAAAAAAAAGTACATAGAAATCGGTACAACCAGTATAAGTTATGAGGTAACAGTTAAAAAAAAAAACAATTGAATTGAGAACATTTTTTTTGAATTCGGTTTAAAAATAGAACGTTCTTGTGTTAGATATATAGTCTTATTAATAAGAAGATAAATTATAGCATAAAACAGTAGCTTGTTTCCTCACACAAAACTTGTATAAAACGTTTGACTGAATTTATGTTGTTTTATTTCACTATCTTTGTAGCTAAGCTCAATTACAAGAGAGTATTTTTCCGGTTTTCTTTTGTATTGCTAAAATTACTTCAAGAGAGATAAGTTGAAAGAGTTTCAGACTAAAGAATATAATAGAAAATAATTTTTTATCACTATTCCTATTCAGGATGAACTCTTTTGCTTTTCGTTTGTTAATCTATACAAATAAATTGGAGTGTCTAGTTGTAATATTAATATAACCGATTTTCAATAAAAGCATATGGATGTATACACGATACATATACTAAAAAATATTTTTTTTTACAATTTTTGTCTCTCTGTCTGTTTATCTGTTTGTTTCGGCTAATCTCTGAAACAGCTGTACCAATTTTTTTCAATAGAAATATTTGTATTAATAATATTCTTCAGTCTATGATATCCCATAGCTGGGCCTTTTCCCCCATGTAGGAGAATGATCAGAGCTTAATCAACTACGCGCCTCCAATGCGGGTTGGCGGATATACTCCTTACTATGAGTAACGATGACTATCAGGTGTACATGATAACAACCAGGACTGGCGGCTTAACGTGCTCTTCAAGGCACGGTGGTGAGACCCACAAGGTCTGCACAAACACCCATACCACGGCAAACATCTGTATGACTAATACAAATGTTTGTCATGTGCGGGGATCGAACCGGCAACCGCCAGCGCAACAGGTACAATCCATGACTGTAACCGTTGCGCCAACGCGGCGTCCAAGCATCGAGCTATTCACTCATGCATTATTTACGCTTATTTTGAATCATTCAACGCAAAATATTTCGTAACAATGGAATGTCCGGTTTTGATATTACGTATTTATAGGCTATAGATAATAAATTTATATTTAATTATAAGACAATAGTGTTTACTATAAGTCGACATACCTAACAATATACACCCATTTGCCGTATTTGTCAAAACAGCGACCGCCAACGCATAAGCCAGTTATTGTATCCGTTTCGCCAATGTATTGTAAAAATAACAGTAGCCTAAAATAACTTGTATTGGGTTTTGTATATGTCGAGGAAGTTATTTGTATTATCAAGAACTTATATTAATATAGAAAACAAATATGAATAATTGTTCTTAAAAAGTAAAGCAATCAGTAGTGCAAATTTTACTATAAAAAAGCACTACGTAGCTTGGAAATATTGACTCATATCAATGAAACAGAAATGAACACCTTGTATTATATTCTGCTTATAAGGCAAAGAACCTTCCCCATATGAGAGAAGTGTTGAATCTTAATCCGCTTTTGTTGCACGGCGATTTAAAAACTAATTCGCCTAATAGGAATAACGATGGCAAATAATTGCTAATGATAACAAACATTCATCAGCTTTAATGTCTCCAAGGTACCTGAAACTGTGTTCCTAACATCCGCAAAACACTTAAAACTAAACAAATATTTGCATAACACAAATATTCGCTTCAATTAGGAATCGACACCGTAATAAAACTTGAGTTCTGCCTTCAACGTCCCAATGCTAGGCTAAGCCTCTTTTTACACTTAAGAGAGGGATCCAAGCTTTATATGGCAAGCTGTTTCATTGCGCGTTGGCGGATATATATGCCTGCCATGAAAAATGATCGCTAACAGGAGTTTATAATTACAACCGGTATCGACAGCTTTAGACGCACCCTCTATATGCACTCTGGAGTACGGTGAGGAGACACTTAGATCGGAAATAAATATTTGTATGAGAACAAATACCTACCCTGAACGAGAACCGGACCGGCGTCGGCCGGTATTTAGGTGTCTATACACCCCACAAACACCAGACTGGTTGGTAGTAGCAATGAATTTTACTTAATAGTTATTGGTGTAAAATCATAAATATCCTAATTAAGATACATTCTTTACTTAAAGTTAAATAAATTATTATTCAAGATAAACAAACTTCACAGTTTTCAGTTTCGTTATTAAATTTACTGTATATTGTTGTCTTATACTTGTTTTATTATTCATACCCCCTTAGGGATCCTTTCATTATTGTTCTTATTCGAAACTAAAGCTTTATCAAGAATGCTTAATGACTAAGTTAGGAAACTCGTAAAGTAATAAACTCTCTGATAAAATATTTGAAGATACTTTCCGAAACTTTAATATTTTAATTATTTATTAATAAAATAACATGTTAATAAGATATTTTAATGGAATTTATATTTTAAATTTTAACGAACAAAACTTTTCGTCAGAAGACGTTGTCTTAATGAGCTATTTGTGAAATTAATTATATATTCATTTCACGAATTTTAAAGAAGATTATAATGACACTAATTATTTGTATTTGTTTTATTTATTTATTTTAAACTTAAACAATAAACGAAACGAAACGACTGAAACGTTAGCTGAATTTAACATTTAATAAATTAAAATATACTTCCAACAAGTGAGTCACAAATAATTTACGTTAAATTTCATGTAAGCATTCCGAATAATTATTATTGAAAAATATACGAGTTATATAAAATTAATTAAAAAGAATATCATTTACTTAACACACAATAATACAATGAAATGTGAATGAGTGTTTAATATTTTATTGTTCCAATATTAAACAATAAATAATCAAGAATAAAACAATCGCTAATTTCAAACTTGAAACGTTGTCTTGTTAATTTATCAGAACGTATAGAACAATGAAGATTCTGAAAAGTTAATTTCGAACTCTCAAACATCGTAACAAACGGATAGCCTATTTACAAAACAAAGTCAAATCAACGAGCAACAATAATTACTGTTCATCTGATAATAAGAAAGGGAACAATAGAACATAGCGATCACGAAACTGAGATGAAATGATTACATATTGATATAATTAAATCCTACGACACTTGAAACTCGGATTTATTATCGTTAAAGGTAAATAATATTACATTTGGTAACGACAAATGTAAGAGAGGTGTACTAGTGTACCATGACTCGTCAGCCTATCGATTTCGTTCACTTCATTTGATAATGTGTAACAATGTGTGATATGTTTACGTGATATCGAACACGTGTTAAGCATACATTGGTACAGTTTGTAGGTATTTTCTTTTTTCTCAAGTTTTCAACGTTCAATGTCTTTTTTTTTTCGGAGAATTCTTGTAACTGTATCAAGTTATTATCCGCTAGAAAGAGGCGTAAAACGCCTATAACAGCCGTATAAAACTTTTAGCAGTTGTCTTAATTAAGAATTGACTGATATTCTTAACTATTTTATAGTTTTATTTTACATGATATTATTTTGAACAGTATGCTTTGAACCTTCTCAACTTATATGATATTGTCTTGAACGATATTGTGTATTTATTATATTAATTTTATAATGAGGGTTATTTTGTTCTAATATGACGAAAATGTCGAACTTAACAAATAACTTCTAATCCAAAAGGCTTATATTTTTCCTTTTATCCAATAAGTTCTACAATGTATTCAAACCTTAATTTTATAAACAATTTGGAAAATATATTTGCTTTTGTATAATTATAGTATTGAAAGTCAAATATGATTACGGTACCTCTAAAATATTTACTATCAAATTCAAAGGAAAATTAGCGAGGAAACTTGAAGATCTTTTGAACAGCACATACTATGTCAACACATAATTATAACGAATTGTATTTAGAGAGAAACTGACGATGGTATAGAATTGCTCAGTAAACTGCGAAGTTTACGCAAACTTCATAATTTCCAATCAATTTTAATTCTTATGAACAATGTGATAAAGATTGTAATTGTCTTCTTGTAACGGTTGATACGTCATTTTTTCGTCAAATACGTTAAATTAATAACAAATTATGTTTATGATTAGATTTGCTACGTAGTATCCTTCATCTTTCCACATAGTTAAAGCCGGTATTAATGTGCAAGCTATAATTGCATTTGCTCGCAAACGAAAAAAAAACAACTTCAATTACTTCGACAAGTTATACAACGTAGGTAGACGAATTAGTAGATTACTCAAAAGTATGCACTATGTTTCAATCACATTTGAATGAGACCACGTTACAAGTATTAGTTTTTTAATAAAAAAAAAAACAAAGTTGAAAAAAAAAACACCCAGTAAAAACTTATGAGACAAAATACAACGTAGAGACGAAAAAAGTACAGTATCAGTAGTAAACAGTAGTAAATACGCATTATTTTACATACAACTCAAAAAGTACCACTTGACAACATGACCACCACAACATGACAAGCACCACCCATCGATAAAAAAAAGAATCATCAAAATCAGTCTATAATAAACATAAATAATAATAATACTCTAAATATATATATAAATATAAAACCCAGTCGTATTAAAAGAACCTTCTCCTTTTAAAAGTTAAAAATTAAATTTTTCGTTTACTAGTACGAAATGCTTAAATTAAAATTGACGCACTTTATTGTTTTCTAATGTTTACGCGAATTTTACTCATTTAATAAAACACTTTTTTCGGATTTTATCGCGGTTTATTGTTAACTTTTGATTCCCGACGTTTCGGATACTTTGCAGCAACCATGGTCACGGGAGGACAGTCCTCCCGTGTGTTAATATAATAAAGTGTTTTATTAATTGACGCACTTTTCTAACATACTTGATGAAAACATATTTTAATGTTTTATTATCCAACATGTCATGACAATATATTTAAATTGATTATTTTTGTTATTATATCATTATCAAAATCTGAACGAAACAAAATGTTATGAAATCAAGTCTATTTACTATATACTGGAATATAAGGCATTTTAAAATGCCACCTAGAAAAGGAGGACACACACGTGCTTTCTTAAAGGTTTCGTCAATCGCACAAGTTGAGCATACAAAGTTTAAGAAAGTCAAAGTGAATTTAACTCGACCTTAATTTACAAAGAGGGAGTGATTTTAGTCGTTTCCAAGTATTTTCTTTCTTACACGTTAGCAACGTTCCAATTAAACTTTTCAAGACGTTTTTCCTTATAATCAAAGCTTTTTTGAGAGATTTTTCGTTCATCAACTTATTTATTTCTTTAAAAAATATTGATATTTGCATATTTATAAATTTAGAGAGCCAAGTATGTCCGGTTCGACTTCGAATTTGTACTCCAATCGTTTATTTATTTAAATTAAATGTAGCCATTTTCAGTATAGCGGAAATAGAGATTGACCACAGACTAATAAGACAAATAGGATTCACACTTGTCTGCAGTACACAAAATAGTACTTTTCCTTAAGGTGCCTACAGTTTATGTATGTATTTTCATCTGATCTACGTCTGGTATAAATTATTTTTATTTTTTATTTTATTTATGTACGAAATTTATTTAATCAAACGTATATTGTTCTAAACTTTTCATAAAATAACGAATTCGCTCATCATATTTTTTTTTGTTATGCATCTTTTAATTAATTTGTTGATATCATACGTATTATTACGGTAAGGTAATGTTTACCTCCCTTTTTAGAAAAAACATCACAATAATTCAACATAAATTATAAATCATTTTATAGACAATTGCTTGCTCTACCGGCATCAATAACTAAAAAAATATTATTGCTTATGATTTTGTCAATTAATCAATTATTAAAATTATATAATTTTAATAATTGATTTATGAATGAATATATATATGACGGTTTTCATTTTTAAACAACGTCAACATGATTAACGGTCGCTAAACTTTTTGTTCAATTTCAAATTAACTCACATATAAATACTTTTTTTGTAATTTTATAAAGTGATAGTTATTGCACTTATTTAGTGCAAATTATTCGCACGGGTATAGCTAGTTAAATGTTATTTTAAACCAACGACAGTTTCGTGTATCATTTGTCGAACAACGAAAATGTTCACTGGCACATATTGTCCAGGATTGCGGCGAAGCAAATGCTTGCTTCAATTCCCGTAAACAATTTGCTAACTTTTCACAGCTGGTCGCTTGGCTTCGTAATTTACTGATATAACTTTCGAACAAAATATTTTTAAATCAATCTGACTATACTTGTTTTCGCTTTGAAATATGACCGATGCGAAAAATCTACGCAATCAGCTTTAGTTCTTATGAATCGTGGGAATAAATCATACTATTTTGAATCGAAAACGCTGAATTAAATAAATTGTTGAAGATGAAATATACGTTATTTGTGTCGTTTCTTTTTCAAACGGATCCAGCTTTCTCAATAACGTAAAGGAAAATGGAATTTGGAATGCTTTTGTTTTTATTAATGTTTATTGTAAAAAATATGTTGCTTTTGTTGATAATCTATAGCGTACGATACGATATATGTATCTTAGCGATAGAAATCAAATTATATATTTTTTTAAAGTACCTAGTGTTTTGGTAAGGTGATATCTACTAATAGCAGTAACACCTAGTACTAGTAGGTATTTTTATTACTAGTAGCATCTGTCTAAAATTTCGAACGGTCACATAGTAATAATAATAAAAACATGTAATGGTTTTGCACTCGTTCGCTCGCACGCTTCAGCCTATCTCACTCTTCTGCTGGACACAGATCTCCGCGATTTCGTGCTAAATACTCTGATTTAATGTTTTTTTTTATGTCACTAGGTCGGCAAACAAGCGTACGGCTCACCTGATGGTAAGCGATTACCGTAGCTTATAGACACCTGCAACACCAGAAGCATCGCAAGCGCGTTGCCGACCCAATCCCCAATCCCACCAGGAGCTCTGGTCACCTTACTCACCAACAGGAACACAATACTGCTTGCAAGTAGTATTATTTCGCTGTGATCTTCTGTAAGGTCGAGGTACTACCCCAGTCGGGCTACTCTATATTTTGAGCAGGAAATTTTCTGCTGTGCCCTACCTCAATTAATGTGTTGTAGGGGCACACTGAGTTTGCCAACACGAAGTCAGTGACACACGTGACTAGCCCACTACCACATCAACAGGCTGACTGATGTTTTGTACTCAACGGCCTACAGTAGGATGGAGACTGTCCGGGGCGAGGTGGCGAATGCTAGCGCGACCCCATCGCACCCCACCCAGGCGGACGACTGCTCACACGTGGTGGTTTTTTAGTCAGTAGGAGTCTGACATAACCCTCTGGCTTCCCTGCGCCGGAGGGTATCCATGATGGATTTTCCCCACGTAAAAAAAAGGATGGAGACTGTGCTGGGATTCGAAAACACGTACAATACACAAGTACTATCAACCAGACGAACATCTGTACTACCTACTCGAATATTTCTCATGACTCAGAAGTCAGTACTGTGTTTTCTGCGGCAATTCGTCGTCAAAAAAAGTCATCGCTAATGTTTAACCGAATATATACACTTGTAATTACTATCCGGTTCTGATGGCGTCTGAAAGTAGAATTCTGATATCTGACACGATTTATATAGGTTTTATATCAAAATCTCTGGTAAACAAACGCACATGTTTATTGAAAACGACCGTTAATAATACGAATTACACATCTTGAAAGCTCTAAGCAGTTTGGTCTGCTTACTTTATCTAATTATATTTTAAAAAAATTGCCCTAATGTCAATACATAAGCTACGTTTAAGATAGCTCTTAAAAAATAAACCTTCATTTCCCCTAGGACATTAACTTTAGCCACAAATAAAAATCAAAGTGAAACCTTGAGTACTTCACGCTTTCACAATTTGTATCATTTATTTTTGTGATTTACCGACTTTTCTGAGGTAATATTTTGCACGTGGCATTATTTATGTAAGCATTTCGATAAAAGCTACATTCATCGTGGACACTACAATTATTGCGTATATTATTATTAATTGTGATGGTTTGTGTATTGTAGTTAAAACTAGTCAAGATGGCACAAATGATATCGCCAATATTATTTAGAATAGATGAGCCGTTGGCGCAACGGGTGCAGTTGGCTGTTGTGCTGGTGATCCCCGCACATGACAAACATTTGTATTGGCCATACAAATGTTTGTCGTGGTCTGGGTGTTTGTGCAGTCCTTGTGGATATCCCCACTGTGCCCTGGAGAGCACGTTAAGCCAGTGAGTTAATCAGTCCCGGTTGTTATCTTGTAAACCTGATAGCGATCGTTACTGATAGTAGGAAATATATCCGCCAACCCCCATTGAAGCAACATGGTGGACTAAGCTCCGATCTTTCTCCTACATGGGGAAAGAGGCCTATGCCCAGCAATGGAATATTATAGGGTGAAGCGTATCTAGAATAGAGAAAACACAAAGGAGATTAATTAGTGAATTTGAAATACGCCAATAGAATAATGGAGCCCAAAGAGATAGTAGGTATTTTTTCGAGAACCTTCAAATATGGGCTCAGCAAAATCAGGGCTAACCAAAAATACAAATAACATATAAACCGTAATAATATTGCATTCAACAATATAGACATTATAAATGCCAAAATATTGTTAATGATCCGACTATGTAACACGTGTTCAGTAACGATACACACGGAGTTTTTCTCTAGTATATTTTTTCTCACAAAAAATTGAACTTATGTATTTTGATAGCGTTCTAGTGCTAAGAAAATAACTTGCCTTTCTATATAAAAGGAAAAGTGAAGGCCTAATACCTAAATATTAGGTCGGGGAAAAAGTTTTTTTCCTATATTCAGTACAGTTTTTTGATACTAAAATGTTGAGTGTATAGACATCATGAAGTCAAGTAACGTACAAACAACTTTCTTTATGTTTTTATATATATATGAGCGAGGGAAAGCACTAGTAAGTGGTTTCTCACAGTTTCTATACAGTGGAACGTCTCGTGTACTCCTTTACTTCCTTTTTATATATAATTTTTTTTTAATTATCATTACTTGCATTAAAACGCTGCATACGTACGATGCAAATACAATCAGGAAGTGCGAACGAACAGTAATCACGTGTCTTTTTTTTATTTCTTTATTTTTCACATTTGTTTGAGTTTTGCGATGTCAGCGCTAACGAGAAGATATTATAAATGTTAGTGTACTTCGTCGTTTCAACAATCATGGTATGAAGTGAACTTGTTGAAAGTTAGTAGATTATTTATAATTTTTTAACGATTTTTAAATAAATAAAATTATAATGAAATATGATTTTTTACCATATTTTAAAATTACATCTCGAGGAAATTAAATTAATTTGAAACTAGAAACAAAAAATAAAAAGAAATCATAATAATTATAATGGTTACAAAATAATAAATATGTACAAGTAAAGCATGTATGAAATTATATCTTTGATTACAAAACATAAACAAGCAGGTTATCTGCGTTTTAAAAAATTATACCCTTTATCCATAAATTCAAGTAGGTCTTAAAGTTATAAAAATCTAGAAATACGTTATGGTAATATATGATTAAAATAAATAAATAAATATCTACACAATACACACACGGTCGTCTGTTCCTAAAGTAAGCAACTTAATGATTGTGTCAAAGGTAACAGCCGACTGGTATTTAGCTACATTTTTTTTCGATAAACATACTTATAAATAATACATACATAAATATATGATAAATATATAAATAAATATTTATATTACACCTAGACTCGGGGTGGGAATCGAACCCACAATCCTCGGAGCAGACAGCAGAGTCACTACAAACTGCGCCAACGGGCTAGTCAAAATGACATAGATATATTCTACTTAAGAAGTTAAACTAAAAAAGATTCTTTACACCCTATCAAGTATATGTATAGTTTACTCATTCGTAAGAAAAATAGCAACAAGTTTCAAATAAAGCTACAAGAACGTCTTCGAAAAAGCTAATAATGTTTTTTTCTCTCACACCACATCCTTTGTGCACAGGTGTGAAGACATATTACATTTTAGAATGCATTTTCATCCATCAGGTGACAGTATCATGAAAAGGGAGACAAATATTACATGAAATCTTTCCTTTGTTTCTTTATACTCTAATTTTTACTTTTTTCTTATACTTTAAACTCTTCAGCTTTATAATCATCATTTCAGCTGATCACAGACCACTGCTGGACAGATTTTAATATTAGTATAGAATATAGAGATATTTTTTTTTTTTCAATATAATTACAATTTTATTATCATCATATCATTTTATAATCAAACGCATACCTAAGTAATGGTAAGCGGTTACCGTAACCTATAGACTCTATATATATACTACACTACATACTATATACTTTGTATATATATATATATACCGTAGTCTATACACTACCAGAAGTATCGTAAGTGCATTGGCAATCCACTCCCTGACTCTTTCGGTACCTTGCTCATTACAGGAATGCAATATTACGATGTTGTGTTTTCTAACGTAGAAGACCTTCATCAGACTAAAAAAAAACTAGGCAGGATAATTGCTTTCACCATGTCGTGTCCTATATGCCCAAATGTTGTCTAAAAGATCGTTCTTCTAGCGATAAGACCGCCTTTGTACACTGTTCCTTATTTGTAATATTTATGTTATTGTTTTGATTGTTGTTGTGTATAAGAATATGTAAATAGATATTTCTTGCTGTTTCTTACTTCAATGAAGCGTACTTTGAATCATACAGAAAATACTTGTAATTAATTATTGATATATTATAGTTTATATTTTTTTTTACAAATAGGTTGGCAAGCAAGGTCACCTGATAGTAAGCGATTACCGTAGCTTATAGACGCCTGAAATACTAGAAGCATCGCAAGCGCGTTGCCGACCTTACCCAGGAGCTCTAGTCATCTTACTCACCAACAAGAACACAACACTGCTTGGAAACAGTATTATTGATATTAGCTGTGATCTTCTGTAGATCAAGGTACCTACTACCCCAGTCAAGCTGCTCCATATTTTGAGCAGGAAATTTCTTGCTGTGCCTTACCTCAGTTAAAATTTAATTTAAGTCACGTAATTTAATCACTATAACTTTATAAAATAAAAACCGAAAGTATATACAAAAATAGCATGAAAAAAGCTTACAAAAATCTCCGTTTTCATTGTGTTGCATTTTATTCTTAGACGCATACATAAAGAGCTGTTGCTTTGATCACACTACAATAAGCGTCACAATACATAATCCATCTCTTTGGATCGTTATCCCCGTTTTCATAACATAGAACCTTATGGACAAAACGCAAGTTTTACGCTTACACAAGTATCATTACTAAGATCCATTACAAATATTACAAACATAATGGATACTTTTTTTTTCTTTTTATTGAATATAAATGAGGGTTGAAAGACGGTCCACTTAGTTAATGGATATCATTGGTGACAACGCAAAGTAATGAGGTTATTCACAATTGTAACATTTCTTAATGGTGACAAGGGGTTGGAGTTTGGGTTGGAGAGTGGGTTTTTTTTACTTAAGAGAAAAACTACTTGGGTCTTAAGGTAAATGTTGACATAATAATAATAATACACTTTATTGTACACCAAAAACAGAAATAATACATAGCAAAGCTTGAAAAAAAAATTCGGATCTGATTGTTTTACTAAGTTTACTTTCCCTTGAAAATCGTAGAGAACATAGAGATCAGCTTTTTCTCTACAAATTAATTAGTGGCTTGGTAGACTCTCAGTACCTACTAAGTAGGGTATCGATTAGGTGCCCCAGCTATTGCACAAGCTCCCAAACAACTTTCTCTACCTCTGTCTCCAGGACGAGGTATTGTGGCAACTCATTTCTCACAAGGTCATGTAATGTCTATGATAACCGGTATAATGACATCGACATGTTCAGCAGTGGGTTCAATAGTATATGGGTTAATAGTCCGGGGTATGTGGGACTCCTGCCGGATCCCTGGCAGTCTAACCACCTATAAGTATAACCCACTAAAACCACACGGTGTCCACCTTCGTCGCCCGTGCCTGGGTCGCAGGAATCCGGATTCGTCTGCAAACCCCGAAGTAAATTAACAACCTAGCTTTCAACTAAGGTAGAAAAGTTAGCCATTCCCCATCAGTAGTCTCCAATGAGTATTTAATTTAAAAAATCTGAAAATTAAATTTTTTATTTACTTTATTAAACATACACAAAGAAAGTGAATTTTAATCATGATAATACAGGCACGATGGTTTAACGATCTAGTTGCAAGAAGGATATATAAAATTAGAATTTTGTTCCACCTTTTATTTTTCCTGACCTATTTCTCTAATGGATGGAGTTCAAACGGTATTACTCTCTAGGAAATATGTTTGCTTATATATAGGTATTGTATTTACTGACATTATTTTCTTGTAGTTTTAGCAGATTATGTAAATTTAGTGAAAGGGTTAATTGTTTAAAGGGTTTTATATTTGTGCGGAATGATTATTGATTTAGTGAAGCATTGATAATAATTTTAGTGTTGGGAAACATAGTGAATAAATCATTTTCAATCCATTGAAATTTACTTGACATGTTAAAATAGGACACCCGTTAATGAAAATAATAAAGTTACCATGTCATATTACGCGTCTAATCATTACAGCCTATACAGTCCACTGCTGGACATAGGCCTCCACAAGTTTGCGCCAAAAATAACGTGAACTCATGTGTTTTGCCCATAGTCACCACGCTGGGCAGGCGGGTTGGTGACCGCAGGACTGCTGGCTTTGTCGCACCGAAGACGCTTAGTCTAATAACAATAAATAAATCTACTCTACATCGATTTCTACAATAACGTGTTCATTAAATAATTTTAAATCTATATTTTAAAAATAAGACATAAAAAATATCTTTATTTCATGGTTTTAGTTATAAGAATAAAAAAAAATTGCTTCCCTTGTGTAGTTGTTATAAAAATAATTTTTATTAAATTATTCAAGGAATCTGTTGATTTTCATTTCATCAATATCAACAGATTCCTTGAAAGAATATCTCTTGAATTTATTATAAAAATACGGGATTTTTATTAGTTTTTATCCAGATTTTCTATTACTCTCTATAATATTTGATTATTGTATTTATTTAAAAAAAATTATGACTTTTTCATAAACATTGGGATATTTTCTAACTTAAAGCGGTTATATTTCAAAGAATATTGTACTTTATTTTTAATTTTGTCTTAAGGAAATGTTGCAAAACAAAATTCAAAAAGTTAAATTTTTGAATAGCGCATTCTTTAATCATTTCAATAAATTTGTCAAAAATCTAGTAAAATTACATTAAAAGTATGTAAATAAAGTAATCACAAAAGTGAAAATCTTACAAAATAAACATATGTGACACAAATTGAAATGTAACCACATGACAAGCACCACCTTTCTATTAAAAAATGAATCAATCAAAATCGGTTTACCCAGTAAAAAATTCTGAGGTAGCACACATAAAAAATACAGTCGAATTGAGAATCTTCTCCTTTTCAAAGTCGGCTTAGAAATAAGGAAAGAGAAAAAGATTTAAATTAACACAACAAAACCTTTAAATTCAATTCGATTCAATCCGAGACTTGAATCGAGAAAAGTCGAGAAAAATCCCTCTCATGTTGGTTTTTAAACGAAATTCAGGTGACATTGACATCTATTCAATGCATTAAAAATATTGGTACTAAAGTAAAACATTTACTACCACGTGACATTGACGAAATCGATAGTGCCCCATGGCGTAACTGAAAGCTATTAAGCCCAAGAATAAATAACAATTACTACTAGGGACAAGGGAATAATATCAAGTATTTGAGGAGGTCTAAAAGCATCTTCTAAGATTTAATTTGTTTCTGATAGAATCTAATGAAACTCTAGCAACGCTGTCTTTTAAAAAGGCAATCAAATGTCGGCCTTGCGTATTTACAGCGATTAAAACGCACAATTGTCGCTATGTGAAGTGTAAAGTGATAATAAGTGAGAGCGTAAACATCTCCTCTACAAGCCTTTGTGATTGAGATTTTACAACTAGATCGATAAGGAGATGTGAATAAAATGTATGAATATTGTCAGCCACAGGCACCTGTCATTCAACGTAAATCGTCGTAATCGTACGTCGCAAACGTGACTTAATATTTTTTTGCGCAAAAATATACTGGCTTAGAAAGTCGTTCATTGTTTTGGAATTTAAAAGTTCTAACTAAATTAACTACCATTATTTAAAATTTCATGAGAAATTATTATAAATTATATTTGACTCATATTGTCAGAGGGTAGAAAAAAAATCATATGTACAATCGAAAATAATACCTTTTACTTTTTATTAAACCTAGTTAATAAAATACAGTGAGATTGCAAATCTCCTCTTTCAATTAATTAAAATAATCTGACGTAGAAAATGGGAAGGAGCGAAGACTATAAATCTACGTAATTAATGTAAAAACGAAAAAATAAAGTAACTATTTGGTTTATCTTAAAGTAATCTGATTTTTTTTCAACGACGCTGACGCTGCAAAATTATAAAGAACAACGTCTAAGGTCTTATCTTTTTGGTAGATTATTTCAGCGAGTACTCCTTGTTTTCATTTTATAGTTGACAAGCGACCCGCCCCGACTTTGCACTGCACAGTTGCAATGCTGATACTAAATATAAAATATAAAAGAAATATTTGCAATGTAAGAGCAAAAAATTTGCTTATTTACGACATCACATTAGAAACCTTTAAAACTGTCAGTGTTCCTCTACTACGTTATGAATGTATTTTACATGTAAACCTTTCTTTGGAATAACTCTATTTACTAAAGAAAACCGCATCAAAATCCGTTGCGTAGTTTTAAAGATCTAAGCGTACAGACAGCGGAAAGCGACTTTGGTGTATTCTCACCATTTTTTTTTTTTCAAGAAGGACTACTTATAACATTTTTGCAAGATTATGATTGTGTCTAAATTTGCTATTCTATTTAAATGTATGTGTAAATTACATTGTTACGATTTTATTACAATGTTCATAGAGTAACAACGCTATCTAAACACAAGAAGGTATGTTGAAATGAAACGCAACTATTAATTAGAATTTAATCTTCAGATTACTGCTATGGACACCAGTATTATACTTAAATTTACATCATCAGTCATGTAGAGACATCATGACTTCAGTCTATCACAGTCGACTGCTGGACATAGGTCCACAAGATCGCGCCAAAAATAGCGTGAACTCATATGTGTTGCCCATAGACTGACGAGTCTGAAGACGCTGCTGGCCGTCTTCGGCCTGTGTATTTCAAAGCCAGCAAATAGATGGTTATCCTGCATCAATCGGTTTTTTAGTAAAGAGTTTTTAGTTACAATATTATTTCATTATGAATAGAAAAATATTACTTTGAATATATTTTTATTACAATTTATCGTATCTTAGTTTTGTTATTTTTAACAATAACCCGATTTATTACTCGACTAGCGACCCGCCCCGGCTTCGCACGGGTGCAATGGTGATACTAAATATACTACAGCATGTTTTTATTTATAGTGTGAGCTTATAGCATGGTTATTAACATAATAACAACAATATTCAAATATGCGTCGTAGATTACACGTTGTTACAGAATGCGTTGAAGAAATAAAGGTTCACTGCTCGTTCCCCGTAGGTGATAGTGTAATAATATGTAGCCTATATATTGACCCGACTTCTTAATAATATTCGTACCAAATTTGAAGTGAATCCATGCAGTACTTTTTGAGTTTATCCCGGATATACATACAGACAAACAGAAAAACAGACAAACATTACAAAACTATATTTTTAGCTTCGGTATCGATTGTAGATCATACCCCGAGAATTCTTTTAAAAAAATATTCAATGTACAGTTTTGACTTTCCTACCATTTTATTATATGTATAGATTGATTTCTGATAATACTTACGTATTCAAATATAACTATCATACATTTGTGTTCCAGATACTTGAACAATGTTTGTCATCCGACCGTCTTCGTGTGTCAAGAACTTTAATCCTCTGTTGCAACTTGTTTCATTAAACTCGCTGTTCTTGTTGACTTACACTTTTGGAACACATACACAGCAATGTATGAGAGAAGTTTTTGTTTAACGTTATACTCGTAAACACTTATCGTTTGTGTAAAACAATCATTAATAATTATAGTTTATTTTTCTTCTGAAATTGTAGAGGTTAGTGTCCATAAAAGGTACCAGTTTTCAAAAAAATTGTTACAGGTTTTTTTCATAAACAAAGGCCACTATTCAATTTTACAAACCCAAATAAGTTGAACCTTATTCTACTATGTTGATCAACTACAGGTATCCGAAGAATTTTTTTACGTTATCAAATGCTTAATACAAAAATCAAGATGGACGGCTTTGTATTATATCTGTGTATGATGCATTTTGACAAGAAAATAATCAGTAACATATTATTTGTGATAGTAAAAATACCTAAGTTTCGAATCGGAACCAAATTAGTTACCATAGGTGTCAATCGAAAATTGCGTGTCATTATACAATAATGATTATTTATCAAGTATTCAAAAAATAAAATAAAATTAGGATTTGAAAAGAACAAAACTACTACTGACTAATTATTAATAAGTAGACAGAGTAAGACGTTCAAATACCCTCTAGAATATTATGTAAATAAATAATATATGTAATTATTATGTTCGTTGTAACGTTACCTCAATCTTAGTGAAGTAATTTTTGATAAATTAATTATGAGTATACCGTACAGAATAAGTTTATTTTCTTAAATGAACATAAGAGAATTTCAACTTACTTTTACTAGCTTTAAATAACGTCTTCGATTCGTCTCCTTTAACTTTTATATAGATAAAGATTTATAAAGATTTATTATTAAAGATTATATTTTTTTTATAAAGATTTTATATATATGTGTGTGTATGTATGTGTCTTTAATATCTGAAAGTAGTCCGATATTAGTTATAATAGTTTGTTTTCTACTTAGTCGTAAATAAGATTTCAAAAATTTCTTATATTATATGTATTAGAAAACACTAAACATGCCATAAAACATACCCAGTTTTGTGTATGTAACACTAATAAAGAAAGAAATGCGTACAAAGAGAAACGCAATTCTTTGTTCATTCAGATAATCTATCTTAATCAAATCATTATACAAAGGAAAAATATTTTTACATTGTGAACTATGTTTATCCAAGGAGGTTATGGGCTATAAAACTACAAGCTACGACATATAGTAGAGTATCAATAACTATAAATGTCAACTAATCTAATAAAGGTCGCAGGTCACATTCTTAATCAAATACGATTTCACAAAAACACCTGTAATAAATTTAAATGAGACCCAAATATACGATAAGGAAAAAAAATATGATGTTGATTTAAAAACAACAAAGAATGAAAACCCCATCTCGTGTTGTATAAAGGACATGAATAACACATACATACACTTAATTTAATACTTTTTATGTGGTAAAATGTAAAGACGTCACTGGTTCACGTGCTAGGTATAAAGGTGTGGTTGGATTGTGAGTTTTAGTAACATATATATTTGTATACGGGTGTCGCAGGAATTGGCGCTCAGCATGGGTCTTCAACGCTAGTGGTTTTACGATATTAGTTATTAGAAACTATTTAAGTTCCCTAACTTAGGAACAGACACCCGTTTGTACATGTTAAAGATAATTATTTTGAAGTTAAACTTCTTATACACGATTGACTTGGGGAGTAATCTGGTGAATGCGTGACGAGAGCGTTACGGGAAGTGTGATCGGACGAGGCGAACGGAACAAGAGAGAGGTGCACACATTTTCTTTCTCTCTTTCTCTCACAGCCAGTTACGTTTCGTATATCTAAGACACAGTACAACCCTATTGTTTAGGCCTATTACTAAAGAAGTTTTACTTCGTTTCAGTCGTGTGGTCTAAAGCACACTTTTTTTTCTTATTATATTTTTTAAAGTTATTTATTAACATTATTCACGATTTGTCTTTTGGTAAGTGATTACGATTACAAAGAAGTAATAATTACAATTGTAAATAATTCTTTTCCATAAATACTTTGCGTCGCTTATTAGTATTATTGTTTAGTGAAAGGTATTATTATTATTATTATTATTATTATTATTAGGTATTATTATTATTAGTATTATTATTCTGTGAAACAAAATTTAGTAGTTAAAGATTCTAGCCTTTCGAATCTCCAATTGATTTTTTAACAAAAGTACTACGAAAATCAAGTTAATTCATTTAGTTTATAAATGACACTCTGTACCCAGATAATCCCGAGAGGTTATCGTGTTACTCAAATTTCAAAAATATTACTCGTATATATTGTTATGTATGGGCCAATAAATAAAAAAGTAAAAAAACAGTAACCACTGTAATCCAATAAACCTTGAGGCATATATAATTATGATCAAAATGACTTCATCTTCACAACGCACTTAGCTACACTTTTTACAAATACCATAATTATGTAAAAGTATCCATCTTAGCTAGTCTACTCGTAATCTGTACGCAACTTTAGAAAAGATCGTACCAGACTAAGCTTTTAAACGCTTAAGGATGTCTTTCATTTACAATGAATATTCTATGTCGTTGAATATAAGTGCTTTTTAACGGATGAATTTGATTCAACGTTCCCTTGAGAGGATTCTTTATTAATAATTAGCTGTAGTTCACGGTATCCTCGGCTTGAGTACTGTGTGGTACACCGAATAGGAATGAATGGTCTAATTAGTAACACTAGAACGAGATATTTTTATATTTTCATGTTTGAATTTATATTTTAACTTCGTACAAATTTTTAAATACATACATTCTAAAGGTTAATGACAAATATGTGTATGGTAGAACTGACTTTAATACACGATGTATAAGTGAGTTTATACTTCAATTATATAAAGACAAATTTTAAAAGAGTGCGTATCAAGTTAATTGCCAGTTTAATCCAGTTGTCATTAGTATAAAATCGTAAGAATTCAATTAAAATATGTTAAATCTGCTATATGAAATAATTTAAATAATTACTTTTGTTTTGTTGTTGTAATTTCTGTTGGTAAACCTTATAAATAAATAAAAAATAATAAAACATAAATCTTATAGTGGAATATTACGTTTTACATCTGATTAAAAATAAAAGAAATTGAAAAACCGCATAAAATTTTATAAAAAAATACATTTATATAAAGTAACGAAATGTATATAAATATGATCTTTAAACATAACATTTCATAACTTTGCTCCGGAAATATGTAAATACTGAAATACGGAGTAATAAAATAATTTATCAAAAGACAAACTACCAAAGTAAATATTAAATAATTTATCAAAAGTAATAACGGGACAAAATACCAAAGTAAATATTAATTTGTGATAAGTCAATTTTAATGTTATTTATTAATTCATTAAAAACTTCTCTGTATTTCAGTACATAATATCATTGAGCGTGTTTGGTGCGAGCTTGAGGAGACATATGTCCAGGTGAGTGGGAGTGTTGCCCTACCCTGCGGTTACCAACCCACCTGCCCAGCGTGGTGCACTATAGGCAACACACATGAGTTCATGCCATTTTTGGCGCGAAGTTGTGGTGGCCTTTGTATAGCAGTGGACTGCGATAGGCTGAAGAAAGTGATGAGGGTGGTGACCATTTTCCCATCCATAGTACCGAACTACTCATTATATTTCTTCTAGTCAAAAAAAAAACCTAAAGACAGATGCTTCTTCAACTCCCCTAATTTTGCAAATATCTATGGACAATAGTAACCATTTAATCCTCACACTTAACTTAACCAGCTTTGAAAGAGCAAGTCAAACAAGAGAACTTCAAAAGAGTTCGTAATTATGACTAACTCAAATTTGATCCTGATATTAGGATTATTTTTTGAGTTCTCCCTAATAATAAGTATTTAATAGACTTCGACTACCTTGATTAGGTATATTCTCATTTTATTATTTGTCGATGTAATATTTTAACTGAGGTAGGGCACAGCAGGAAATTTCCTGCTCAAAATATACAGCAGCCCTGCTGGGGTAGTACCTCGACTTTACAGAAGATCATAGCTAAGTAATACTGTTTTCACGCAGTATTGTGTTCCTGTTAATGAGTAAGGTGACCAGAGCTACTGGGCGGATTGGGGATAGGGTCGGCAACGCGCTTGCAATACTTCTGGTGTTAAAGGCGTCTATGAGCTACGGTAATCGCTTACCATCAGGTGATGCCGTACGCTTGTTTGCCGACCTATTTATATATAAAAATGTAAATTGAAGTTAGTTTTTTTAGAACAGTCACAATAAATTTATAAAAAAATATTTGCATTCTTAGTACTTTTACTACTGCAATATGATGTATGGTATATATAGTATATATGGTTTTTACGGTAACATCAAATGACCGAGCTGCTTATTTTTTATATCCCATAACAAAAAGAACAGAACTCGCCTGCGATAGAAAGTGAAGCGAATTAATCTTGAAACGTTTCTAAAACTAGGTCTGTGCGATCAGATGAAAGAAAATTTTGAAATATCACGTTTGATTGCACAAGTGTTTCCTATCCTTCAGCTATTTTTTTATCAAATTAAATTCAAAATTAGAAATACGAGTATATAAAGCATGCAGACACGGTCGTTTGTTCCTAAGATAAGTGCTCTAATGCTTGTGCATCAGCCAACTGACATAGATACATATTTTATACATATTTACATAAATAATGTATAGAAATATCGAAAACAGCAAAACATGACAGATATTTTCGATGTATTTATGTGCTCTATTTTATACGCAATAGGGTTGGAAATAGATAAATAGATAATCACAGCCGGAGGCTACACAACGGTATATTTAGCACAAGCTTGAGGAATCTATGTCCAGCAATGAACAGCGATTGTTTACAGCAAAATAAGTACATCAATTTCAATTGAAAATCTGTACATCGTGAGTACGAATTTTTTTTAATGGATATATTGATCAATCAATCAACCAAAAGATTATTTATTCAAGTAGACTTCAAAGGTTCTTCATTTCATCATTCTTTCATTCAACTTTAGTATTCCTTGTATTAGTATGGATTTTACGCAATTCGACTGGTCACGCAGTTGTGTTTGATTAAAAATTAACATGCCTACGAACGCGCTCATAAAACGTTAGGTTTATTTCTAGTACATTTACTTTACGGTTAACAATTTACATCTTTTTTTGGTTCTTTTATTTTTATAGCACTTAACCAGGGCTGGCTCTTAATTTTATTTAACTCTAGTATGTTGTAAAAAAAAAAAAAAAACAATTTTACCTCATGTGTGTCAATCTATTCTTGAAACGCAACATTAATAGTACTTCCCCATCTCTACACATAATAAACACATGTCAATCCGTCAACCCGCAGTAGAACAGCGTGGTGGATTAAGCTCAAATCCTTCTCCTATATGGAGAAATAGGCCTATGCTTAACAGTGGGATGTTAAAGCGTGAATCATCATATCGTATACGTGTCTGCTCTCGTTTCTAAAACAATATTTGACTAATTTTGTAGTGTCTAAAATGTCTATTCACATTTTTAATATTTTTAAAAATGTTTGTGTCGTTTTATTTGAAAACATAACACAGTCAGGTTAATAGTGTATTAGTTAAATACTCAAAAAAAAATCATTAAGTATATCCTGAGATAACATTTAATATTTATCATTAAACAACTTCGTGGTATCAAAAGATATTATACTTTTCATTTTTTACTTTGCAATACGGCGTTAAAAGGCGAATGAAATAAATTAAAAAGTAAACGGTACACACCCAACGGCCTACAGTAGGGTTTACTCCTCTGTCGATGGTCCGAAAATACACATAGATCACAAGCACAAACACCCAGACCACGGCAAACATTTGTTTGGTCTATACATACTACATTTAACTATGATAAAAAATATATCATCTGTAATATACGACACTTTGAACTTACCACATTATCTAATAGCGCATATAATCATAGTTAATTGGTTACCCTCCATCACATAATTATAACAAAGTAAAATTTATATGCGGGTAACGCTACGGGCACAACTAGCACATAGTAAGCCTTCGTCCTGAAAGTTAAAAACAATAGCAACGTTTTTTTCTACGTGAACTCTTTTTCTGTATGGGAAAATGTGGCGTCAGTGTTTTAGAGGCTAACGCACATCGTAACACATTTCCCTATTATTTGCAATAGAACATCATTGGAGCTAGACTAAATTGGAAAAAAAAAAAACATATTGAAATTTATTTATTTATTTATTCTTTATTGTACACCACACAGAGTAATTTCATACAGAATTGTAAAGAAAAAAAAAAGTATAATGCACAATGAGGCGGCCTTATCGCTCGATAGCGATTTCTTCCAGGCAACCTTAGGGTTAGGATTAGAGGAAAAAAAAAAAAGAAATAAGTAGGTGGTGTATAATAAACGTACATCAAACAAAATAAGATACAACTAATACAAATAAAATATATATGATAAACTATTCAATATTCCTATAGGTATAAATATACGTACATAACAATAAAATATAAGTACACGCTAAATAATACACACATACATATATACATACATACAAACATTTATACATATATATATAATTAAGTCCTATTAAGAGACAGATAATGGTCTTTTACGAGTTTTTTAAATGAACCAATGCTTTGAGCTTTGCGAATATGTAAGGGTAAAGTATTCCACAAAATAATAGCCTGAACAGCAAATGAACCTCGATAATATTTGGTCTTATGTACAGGCATTCTAAGCGTAAGATTTCCAGACGAACGAAGTACTTTACTGTGATCTCCAACGAATTCAAATTTGTTCTTCAAGTATAAAGGACTAGTTGGTTTAAATAGTACACAATACAGAAGTGAGAGAATGTGTAAATTTCGGCGAAGACGGATAGGAAGCCACTTAAGCTTAGAGCGAAAGTCAGAAATGTGATCGAATTTGCGCAATCCAAATATGAATCGGATTGCAACATTTTGAAGCCTCTCAAGTTTATTAAGTTGATCTTCAGTTAGGTTGGTATAGCTTGCGTCAGCATAGTCAAGAACAGGCAGTAGTAGAGATTGTGCTAACATAGTTTTAGTAGGAATGGGAAGAAATGACTGCAAACGTCTCAACGAGCTTATGGCCGCGAATGTCTTTTTACTCAGTTCTTTTATATGATTGCTCCATGATAAGGTTGGGTCTAAGTAAATGCCTAAATCCTTTACAGAGGTGCAGTAAGGTACTACAGAAGAATTATATGTTACAGAAGGAAGGCTACCCCAATCAACTCTCGACATGATATTGGGACTCCCAATGACAATGACTTGTGACTTGCTAGGATTAACTTTGAGTCCATATGATTTACTCCATTGGTATATAGTTGCCAAGTCATTGTTAGTGGCAACCACAGCAGAGGATAGGTTATCGAGACTTGACTGAGTATAAATTTGCAAATCGTCAGCATACATGTGGTAGAGAGAAGTAATTTTTTGGGATATGGAGTTTATGAAGATGGAGAACAGTAATGGAGACAACACACCACCCTGGGGAACGCCAGCTCGGACTTCACACCAAGAAGATAACGAATCTTCAATTTTTATTCTCTGCCGGCGCCCACCGAGGTAACTCTGAAACCAACTCATTACGGATGGAGATATGTTAAATGTACGTAAAAGTTTTAGCAATATTTCATGATCGACAACATTAAAAGCATTGCTGAAGTCGAGCAGAGTAAGAACTGTCAGTTGTCTGTTGTCCATACCCCAGCGAATGTCATCAGTAACCTTGACCAGTGCAGTGACCGTACTATGACCAGGACGGAAACCGGATTGAAAGGGATTTAAAAGGGAATGTTTAATAAGGTAGGAGTTTATTTGATTATAGACTAATTTTTCAAGGACTTTAGAAAGAAATGGGAGTATAGATATAGGTCGAAAGTCAGAGAAATTCGAAGGATTAGATTTTTTAGGAATAGGAGTAACTTGTGCACTCTTCCAAGCATTAGGAAATTGACCAGAAGAAATGGATTCGTTGAGGATATGAGTTAAGATAGGCAGAAGGATATCAAGGATAGGTAAGATCATATTACGGCTAGTGCCATCGGTACCAACGGCATTCGATGAGATTGAATAAATGTACTTTTTAACATCACATTCCGCAAATGAGGAGAAATTAAACGGTTGAAAATTAGGAGTTGGAATTGACGAAAGAGAAGTTAGAGTGAGTTTTTTCTCACTATCTTCCATTAGACTAGAAGATGAAAAGTGCTTATTTAAAAGTTCAATATCAATTTTACTAGAAGATGTATTATTAGGGGGTTTGCCAACTCCAAGTGTTTGTAGAAATTTCCAAACCTTAGCTGAGTCGCCGTTTTCGACAGATGAGTGAATATGGCGTCGTTGTGCATCTCTAACCAATGTATTGCAGCGATTCCGCAATCCATAATACCTCTCCCTGTTAGCCTCCGTGTTATTAGACTTAAAGTTACGTTTGGCTCGGTGTTTTTTTTCTATTAATAGCTTCAGGTCCTCAGTCAACCATGGAGCAGGCAAGTGCTTTAATTTAATTGGTTTGACAGGTGCATGGATGTCGTATAGCCTTGTTATCAAGGAGTTAAACATTTCAACCTTATCATCAATTGAGGAGAGTTCGGTTATAGCTGACCACTCAGTAGACTGTGCGTCCTCGCGAAGACGGTCCAGATTCATACCTTTAAAACTACGCTGCATAACAGTCCTTGATTTGGCTTTAGGAGGACGAAACTTGTAAGAGAGATAGATCAGGTCGTGATTAGAAAATGCCTCGGCAGCACACTGGCCATGTTTTACAACAGACGAAGGAGTAGTTACCATCATAAGATCGAGAAGGGATGGAATGCAGCCAGGTAAGTTATGTGTAGCAGCTAAGGGTAAGATGTGCAAATTAAAAGCTTCGATCATTGACATTAACCTCTTACAGCGAGCATTCTTTTTTAACAAACATGTATTGAAGTCACCCATTATAATACTGTGATTGTAAATTGGAATGAACTTATCTAAAAGGCATTCAAAGGAAGAAAAATAGTCGATGTGGAGAGAAGGGCTATAGAAAACGCCTAAAAAAATTTTGGTGTTAGATAATGTGACCTCAATTAAAAGATATTCAATCGTATCCACAGGAGTTGGCTGCGGTGAGGCGCTAAGTATGGCGAAAGGAATGTATGATCTTAAGTAAATAGCAACTCCGCCGCCTACCCTGCCAACACGGTCATTACGTATAAGTTGAAATCCTGGTAATGAGTAAGAGGTCGATGGTAGGCAAGGTTTAAGCCACGATTCTGAGACCAGGATGGCATGTATATTACGGGATTCGAAGGACGCAAGCATATCTGGGTAATGTACCGGAATACTTTGGGCATTTATGTGAACTATATTAAAGTTTTTCAGCGAGTCTGGGAAATAAGAATTTAAAGTAACATTTAGTGGAATGAAAGTTGTACTATGGAAACTGTCTTCGCTGGAATCACTTGACGAAAAAGACGCAAATTCATCGCTCGATGTATTGTTGTTGTTTAAAAATGACATGTTATACTATACTTAGATATATTCAATAATAAAATGCTAGATTATGTAAATAAAAATAATATTAAAATGTATATATAAAAATTATAAATAGTTCATAAAAATATTATATTAAAATAAAGCAATGTATTTCTAACCCGCCAGCAGCATTGAAAGTATTTGCTTGAAAATTTTACAACAAGAACAAATCAACATTTAACAAAAAATATATAAATAGGTACAGTAATTAGAACAAAAAAACACAATCTATCAGAACCTCCATCACGGTAACTTACAAAAAAAAATTATAATAACAAAAAAAAGAAAGAACAAACAAAATAAAAAAAAAATGTTAAAACTTATCTCTAAAAAATATTATAATATAATAACAACAATTGTTAAATGTAAAAAAAAAAAAAAAAAATGCGGTAGAAATTTAATTTAGTTGACTAGAAATGACATCAAAAATATTTAAATAAAAAGAGAAAAAATTAAAAACTATCTCTAAAAATATTAAAAAATAATAACAGTAAAATAACAACAATTATTAAATGTAAAAAGAAATAAAACAAATTAAAAAAAAAATAAAAAATATCACCAAATATAAGTGCTTAAAAGTCTTTTAATAAAAGTAAAATTAAAATTAAAACATAAGTCTTAAAATTTATATCATAGACAAAAGAATCAAAGCAGCTTTATAACAACAGGTAAAAATTATTATTAATAAAACAAGATAACACTAAGAAACTCAAGAACTAAAATATTATAGTATAACACACTATCAAAATAATATCAACATGCAATATCAAAACGCTAAACGTCAAGTTTTAGTATTCAACAAATACCCGCCTATTGAAACCATTATTGTTTTGTTGAAAATCATCAGTGACAATATCCTATAGTGATAATATTTTTACGTTACATATTTAAAATTCAAAGCGCGGTAGTTATGTTACAAAAGTTTTAACTTTAAGTAATGTTATTTAAAGAGTAGGTAGTACAAAACCCGATTTAATTGCAATAATAAAAGTAAAGTTACCGTGAGGTAGGCTGATGTAAATAATAACGAATTGTTAAGTGCTTATATTTCCGTATGCAAAATTTATTACTTTTTAACGGTTCTTTTAGGTCTTAAGCTTGACGTCTTACTATCTTTCGCGGTTTCGGCGACAATCGTGGCGGAAGACGGGGCCGGCGCATCCAAGGAATTTGAAATTGAATTTAACTCTGACATCGAAGTAATTCTGTGGCCAGTTCCATCACTTCCTACCACAAAAATAGAACCTTCTCTCGTCCAAGATTTAGTTATACCAAAGCGTCGACGAGCACTAAGGAATATTTCATGACGGCTTTTGGTCAAGAACTCCGACAGAGTGATTCCTGTGCCCTTTAGTGCTTTTTTAGAGTACCATATTTTATTTCTGAGCGAGACATCACGGAACTTAACCACGATAGCACGAGGCTTATCTCCATCATAACGTCCCAAACGAAAAGAGCGAGAGATTGAATCCGTAGTTACCTCAGGAGTGTTAAGTTTGTCGGCCAGTAGACCGGAGACAAGATCTGATGTATTTTCTTTTTTGGTTTCAGGAACACCATGCACTAGTATCATTTTCCTTCGTGAACGCATCTCAGTTTCGTCATATTGCCTTGATAACAGTTCCACTTGAAGTTTCAAATTTTGCAACGAACTTAATACGAATAGCCGGAAGGAATTAAACTGAGAAGTAATATTTGAGGTAGGACTGGTAGCAGGAGTAGAGGTCTTAATTTCTTTTTGAATTTCTTCCAGTCTTGCATTAAATTGTTCTGAGAGTTCAGCCAAACTGTTTTTTATTGATTCCATAGTAGACACGTTTATATATACTTTGAATACTGTTCCAGTGTACAAAATTATTTAGGATTTTATTAGGAAATATAGCTGGCAGACTTAGGGATGTCACAAGTGCATTACTTAGTTTACAATAATTATTATTTATTTTTATACACGTAAAAGATAACGGAGCGAAAATTTCGTGACTTATTTCTCACACCTCCTACCCGCGAATGAAATGTTGGAAACAATTGGTAAAGCCTATCTAGATTTGATGGAAACAAATCGTAGACAAAATATTTTCAGCGTTGTGTATTGTTGCAATGTGTATCAATAAGAGAAAATGTCTGATAATTATATAACGATTTATAATTACTTTTTTCGTATTAAATATTTTGTTGTTTGTGCAGGAGAGTCTGACTTTCTTTAATCCAACATTTTTTGTAAAAAACATCATCCAATCCTTTTTTGGCGTTTCGTTGTTAAAAATCCTGTAATTAAAAATACCTTTGTCTGTTCTGACAAAAGCTGTTAGAATTAAACGAATGATATTCGACAGACGAGACGAAAGCGGAGAATGTTATCAAAGTTGCGATGTTAACTTAAAGAGTATTTTTATTTAATTACAGTTTTTTGAGAGAGATAATTATGATATTATTATTTTATTTTTCCAGAATAACTATATAAAATAATACCAGAATACAAGAATAATACTAACAATAAAGTCACAATGAAACGACCCCCACTAGGATTTACTCTTGTGTTAGGAGTCTTTGAACACATAATACACAAGCAAAAAGCACCTGTATGGCTGCAAACACCTATAAATGTTTACCATAAGCAAGGATTAAAACCGCGTGTAACGTTGTCCTGGAACGTTACTATAATAAATAAGATCTTGTAGTAAAAGTTAAGTTTTTTCACTTTATTTTTATCATGCTTCTACTTGTGGCGCCATCTATTGGCAATTTTCAACACTTCGTGACTATTGGTGTTTCATATCGGCGATTTTTCTCTAATAGACTTAATAGATGCCGCTGATGTTTTTTGGTAATTATTGATCTTTCTTTAATAAAATCAATTTAATTGTAATTAGAAATTCTAAATTTAATATTCCTGTCTACTCCTTAAATTATAAAATAATTTAATATCTAAATTTAAACTTAATAATTTATAAAAATACAGACTATGCTTAACGCATACTTTGCTTTTTCATACTTGACTTTTGCTTGTCAATATTCCCGAGCGCGGGAAGGAGCGCCTTGCTCGCGTGTCTTTGTTTCTCTTTTTCTTTGCATTTCGTTGCCGCCGAACCTCGAGACCTAACCTCGACCCTAACTCGGCTTAAATCCCGCTGGGGTAAGTTCTCATGATATCTATTATAATTACATATTGCTGGTGTTCTTAACTTAACGAGAAAATTGTAATTATTTATTATTTTGCTAATTGTGACACTGGTTTCTGAATTGTTCTTTTCCTGACTCGGAACTTTCTTCATTCCAGGATTTTTACTTTAAGATTTATATCTTTAATTATACTTTGCTACAAATCGACTCACTGCCCTCGATTAATAACGGGCTGACTGATTACCGGCATTTACACCGGTGGAGATCTCCGCCGGTCATCGGACGAAGACGGAACTGAAGACCATCATCGCCGGGAATTAGTCAGGCCAGTGTCTTTCCATATTACTTTCTAAGGTACGTTGTCGCGGCGTGGGCCAGCTAAGGAAATAAAGGCTGAAAATCAGGTGCCTAACGCGCCTGATTCCGAACCTACCCCCTGTTTTCTGACCGCGTGCTATTAAAATTATAACTTTAAAAACTAGTTTACAATTCTATTTCTACAACTCTAAAATCTACTCAGCGCGGCACGCGATAATACCAATCGTTTTCTGAAGGTAAAAAAGAAATAACATAACAAGAATTTATATCTTATAATAATAATAATAATAATAATAATAATAAATAACTTTATTGCACACAGTAACATATAACAATTACATAAGTATAAAGCTTAAAGGGAAAAAAATATAATAATTACGTCGCATGCAACGGGCGGTCTTATCACTAGATAGTGATCTCTTCCAGACAACCCACCAGAAAGGAGCTTGTTGAGTTTAAGGGCTTGTGCAGCTTAAGAATATAATATAATATATAATTAAATAATATATACAATCCATATATTATACATACGAGTATATCCACACATGCGCAATACTCACGGCTTATTTTATCTTTATAATATATATCTTTGTAACTTTAACTTAATACTGACAAAGTAATTTTTATTACTTACTTCGCTTCAGCCTGTAATATTCCACTGCTGGGCATAGGCCATGCCACCATGCCGCTCCACTTATTTACTTACGTATACGTATAATATATTACTAAGTAATTATTTGCTTTGTTAAGCGATACCCATCTCTTACTCAAGGAATTCGGGTGTTTCTGACCAAATGAACTTAGGCTTATCTTCTTCGTGACGCTATAATATAATGCTATATTGTTCTTGTCTATCTTATTTATAATTGAAGTAAGATAATACAAAAGTATTTGAGCTTTTTAGGTGAAATTTAAGTGAAACCTGCTTGCAGTTTTTATGTTTTGTTTTCTTACCCACTTAACCTTTTTTATATATTTGAAAAAATATCCACCAACTTGCAGTACAGCAACATGGTGGATTAGCTTTGATCCTTTTCCTACATAGAGAAGGAGGCATGTGCAAAGCAGTAGTATATTAAAAGCTGAATCGTAACGAATTCATTTTAATGCTTTTAATATGTAATTGGGTAAGTATTTAGCAATTTTATCAGAAAATAAAAAGTTAAATGAAAAACAAACGTAAATGGATATAGGTGTAAAAAATCATAAAGTTGTAAATTATACGAGTATTATGAAGGACGTCTCAATTTATTTTAGCTGATTTAAAAATGGAACAGGTTCTTAATTCGACTTTTTTTATTATAATTTTTATAAATATTTTTTTTTTTATCAAAAGCCAGTGCTTGTTATATGGTTTCATTTTAATTTCTTTGAGATCTGATGAGAACTTTTTGAGGTATCTCCAACAATGCACACTTAATTGACTATTTACTGTTTACGTTGTACGTTGTATAACTTCACGATGTAATTGAAGCCGATTTTTTTTCGTTTGCGAGCAAACACAATTATGTGTAAAAAGAGCTAACTATTATTGATGGAATATATTTTAGTTATTAAATATCTTCTGGCAAAAAAGGGACATAATATTATACATTTACCAATCTTCATTTTTATTCTGTCAGCCAAATTTTCTCAAAGTAAGTAAAGTTCGCGATTCGTAGCTACACCGTTCTTTATTACGAATACTATGAACAAAGAGCCTTACTATGTACTTCACTTTTATATTCATGGAATAGTCGGTCTTATTTTCATCGAACTAAAGTCGATTATTAAATACTTGAGTGTGTGATCGTAATTCAACTAGCATGACTTCACAGTCTCTGATGTGTAATGCTACTTGAATTATTGGGACTCGAAGACGCTTTAATGGGTTTCTAGCTCAAGAATGTAGTCTAGCTTTCCAGATTAAATTCTTTAGACTATGTTAATTAAAAACGAATGCTGCTTTTTAAATTAAATTAATTTATTTTTCTAGTAGGTGACTATTTTATTGTTGGTTTCACGTCAAGTGGATACTAGTATTGATAAATATTAAGAAAACTTGAGACAAACAATAGTATCAAACTTATTGTGGGTAGTTCTAATATATTTAAGAAGATTGTCTATTATAGAAACAGCATTATTATTTTGATATACTCCGTCCCATATATTGGTAGGGTAAGATAGGGTTGAAAAAAATTTGCTGTTTCGATTCAACAAGACTAAATTAAACAAAAACAGAAAACATTGATAAAACATGAGGATCAATTTTGATACATATTTATACATGTAAATGTTACGAAGAAAAGCAAAGTTTGCGATTTATTTCTTGTAAGTCCAGGAAAAGAAACAAAATTTGAATTATTGAAATACAGGACTACAGGACACTAGAGTCACCCTGCCTTTCTTGTTTTTAACACTATTCAGCGAATGGTAACGTGATGCCTTAAAGGCAACTTATAGGATGTTTTAAATACAGAAACAATCGTAATTCTTTATTATAGTAATATATTTAATCTATATATATATATTACTGAATCTCTTGATAAGTATTGTAGATATCTCATCAACATCTTGAGTCATCTTACTATGGCGTCAAATGGTAACATACCAGTGCAATTCGGAGTCGAATCTGTTCCATTAACACTGATAGTATATCTGAATAGTTTCGGTACACAGAATATTACCCATGTAATTGTCCAGCTTGCCGGTCAAATTATGTACATATATTACTTTACTCTAATAGTGTACTGCACCTAAGTATCGTCTTATATTGAAAGGAATAATAGGAGCTTTATCTGTCACGCTACTTTGATGTCGGTATGTAGATACGAGAATACATCTGTTCTGGAATTATTTTTAATTTTCCATATTTCTTTACTGAACTTTTAGCTTTTATATGAATTCACTTCAGCCTATCGCAGTCCACTGTTGGACATAGGCCTTTACAAGTTCGCACCAGAAAATGGCGTGAACTCATGTGTCGTAGTCTCCACGCTGGGCAGGCGGGTTGGTGACCACAGTGCTGGCTTTGTCACACCGAAGACGCTGCTACCCGTCTTCGGCCTGTGTATTTCAAAGCCAGCAGTTGGATGTTTATCCCGCCATCGGTCGGCTTTATAAGTTCCAAGGTGGAACTGTGTTATCCCTTAATCACTTCATACGACACCCACGGGAAGTGAGGAGTTGGCTATATTATTTATTGCCGTAGTCACACAGCTTATGTAAATTGCAGAGCACGATATAAGAAAGCAAATTTAAAAAAAAAAATTAGCGTAAAAAAATTAACAATGCCAGTGGGCACTTTTAACCACGGGCCTTTGGTTAGATTTCACTTAGTACCAACTGAAGTAACGCAGCTACAAAAATTATTGTATTTTTTTATTTATCGTATTAAAACTAGTTGTTTAGACCTATGCTTAAAATTAAATCACTCCGGTAGTGGTGCATTTAGGTGCCAAGAACACCGACGGTTTGCGGGTTCGAACCTGCTCGGGATGGATATTCGTATTTGTACAAATATTTCTTTGTGGTTCAGATGTTTGTCCTTGAAGCCCCACGATTCAGAGTGCACGTTAGGTTTGGTCCTGATTGTTGTCATAAATACCCCATAGTATTCGTCACTCATAATAGTGAATAAACCTGCCAACTAGGAGCAGCGTGGCGGATTAAGGTCCAATCCTTCTCCTGAATCGTGATCTTTGAAATTTCTGAATTGAATTTTTACTTTAGTGGTAACAAATATCTTTCATATTTGTTTTCACGTACCCCTTTGTAAAAGAACACCAATTAACTGAACCCTTTTAAAATTTCCACGCAAAGGTTGAAAATACCTGGAAAATTCTATTTTCGTAGTATGCATAGTGCCGTAAAACGAGTAGGGATACTTTCATACTATAGCAATAAGGCTGAGGTTAGACGGAATGTGTTACGCTAGACTTTCAAGTATTATTGAAAGAAAACTTACGTAACTTATGAGTTGCCTCTGACGATACTAGATTCAACTTCTAGCATATGTGTTTGTTACTTTCATTCACAACTTTGATTCTTCGAACAAGGCGGTGTTATATTAATGTAATTTATTTTTCGTTTTCATTGGCAATGGTGTCAAGGCTTTTTCGTCTCTTCATCTGTTACAAGTCGAGCATTTCATACATTGTTTAAAAAGTTTCCATATTTGTTATTTTGTTTGAAGCGTATTTAATAAGGATTTATAGAAAGAGTTACGCCAAATATTTGTGTGCCAATATATATATATATATATATATATATATATATATATATATATATATATGTGTGTGTGTGTGTGTGTGTGTGTGTGTGTGTAATATGTTGAATAATCGTTAACGTTTTCTATAACTGACACCATTCTGTAACTTGCTCAAGCTTCCACGAGCATATTTAGCAAAACTTCGTCTTTAGACACGACAAAGTTTTATATCATGCGTTGTATTATCCATAATATTAACCACAGAAAACTTAGTAATAAAGCCATATAATACAAACTGCGCAACACCGGGTATACCGTGTGAGCAAAAATTCTCTGTTCTTATTGTACCTACAGCACGTGTTGTATATGTTACATACTTTGTAACTATATCAGTCGGTTGTTACCTTTAACACAAGCATTAAGTTGCTTATTTTAGGAATAGACGACCGTGTGTGCATTGTGTAGATATTTATTTATTTATTCATTTATTATTTATTTATTTATTATTTATTATTATTACTTTCAAAATGTTTTAATCTATCTTCCTTTACTTTGCAGTTAGATAATGACAGATTTTTGGACATAGGCTATACTCAAAACAGGTTACATATGTTTATAATATGAGTATGAATGTCATCGTACACGTTAATATGACACATAGACGATGATTGACTCTATTTGTATAATGGGATTAACAATACTTCATTAAGACTATTCATTCAGAGACATATCAAAGCTTATTTTAATATCAATTAGAAAATCGTAGTAATTAATACATAATAATAAAATACTTTGGCTAAATTCGTTATGCTTTGTAATAATATTAACTTTAAACGAAACGTTGTTATTAAATGTTAATAAATTTAAATTGTAAGTAAGAGTACACTGGATTGTAGAAGGAATTTTAATAATCTCCAAACCAATTCTGTCACTACTGCGACAAATTTGAGCTGTCATGACTTATATTTTTAAAATTAAATATTTAATACCTCTTGCGATGTGACGCCGGCCTTATGATACTACATTCACACGAGGAGTACTATCATTTTATGAGATTTTATTAAATCTGACGCACTGCGGTAGCGTTGATGTGTTGCACTTTTAGCAACAGCTAGAAGTCTCGCTCGGTTTCACCCGCGAAGATTTTATATATTTATGATTAGTTGACATTTATTTCTAAAGAGTTTGTATACCTGAAAGGGTTTTATAAAAATTAAAATCGACTGTATCTGAAAATATTTTTTGGAATTCCATTATTGTTAGCTTTAAAGTTTACCACTTGAAGCCCGTACAATAAAACCGATTAGTTAATTAGTTAGTTCAGCCCATCGCAGTCCATTGCTAGATATAGGCCACCCGAATTTTGCACAAGACATCCCGGTTTTCCGCGATCCTCGTCCAATCTCAACCGGCAATATACGTAGATGGTCGGTCCAGCGGGCCGGAGGACTTCCGACACTGCGTTTGCCAACACGCGGTTTCCACTCCAGGATACGTGGAAACCAAATCCTTAGAATAATAATTTTAGAAGATTTTTTAAGGTTGGAAGGGAAATGTGAAGAAAATTATAAGTGATTTTATATTTGAAAAACCCTTCTTAAAATATGGCGTGCTTGGAAAATGATTCTTTCAATATTACGTAATGTACTATTATTAGATATTTTTAAGCACTTACTTGGTAGTTAAGAAGTGTCAGAATTACAATGGATAATCTCGTAACAATACACGTTTACCCGTTAAATAAACTCGGAAACAAAAAATAACTAATAAAACAAAATGGTAACATAAACAATAGGTCCACAGGAAGTGCTCTAAGTCTCTTCCGTACGGAAGCGTTAGATTGTCCCTCTCTTTTGTCCCTTAGCAAAATTCAGGAGGAAGGAAGGACATTATCATATGAAGATATAGAGTATGATACGCTCGTTTTGATGAATGTCACTGTAGCAGTATATGTATATGTATGTATATGTATATGTATAAAGTAATTTTCACACATGACAGAATCTTTTAATGGATGTTAAAATATGTACCTAGCCATTATTATATCTTTGTCTTTGGTAAGAGATTTATGCCCGTAGTTACTACGTTAGGAAGCGAGATAGTTGGTGTTTGCCTAATGTTAATATTTTCAATATTTTTTTTTTATTACATCAATTATATTTAGTCGCTAAAAAAAACAATATATCTCTGGTCCCACACTAGGATCCCCTGTGTCGTGGGGACCAGAGATATATATGTATGTATGTTACATTTTGTTCAGTACTTATAAAATAATATACTATAGTATATCTATAAGATAGTCTTATATATAGGATACGCCATTTTGGTAATATTAAAGTCATAACTAACGAGAAAAAGTAGTGTTCTGTTTTTAATGCATTTGTTGACTCATTCACACTAGCTACAAAACACACTATCTAGACAAAGACAAAAACTATGTCTTATGGCGTCGCCAGCGTACTGCGGTGCCGTTGATATATAGTTTTGCACTTTTAGTAACGCATTAGCACTACCATCTCCTCTTTCTAATAAATAAACGTGGACTATCCGAGTTGTTTGTTGAAAGCTATATGTGACCCCATACAAAATCTGTTATTAGAGTAATAGATTTTAATTAAATAACTAGCTTTTATCGCGGCTTCACCCAATTTGCCACATATTAAGTTTTTATTGGCTTTAAACAATCTTTTTAAAAATAAGTAAGTACATATTTTTGGACGTATTAAAACCATTGACAAATAAGTCCATATTTGTAATAACAACTAATAAAAGCCTGCTCCAATATAGGTACTAATATAACGAAATTAAAAGACTTAATTCTTTTTCTATTAATTTCTTTTACAATTAGAATGAGAGTCTGGGAGCGTAACAATGTTTTGATACGACTACTGAATTTAATTATGTCAAAATGTCTAATGATAGTCTTCTGTAAAAAGTCGGAGAAGTGTAATCGAAAATGTTCTAAGTAGTAATTATATAACTGTTTAAATATTTATTGTATAACAGAGCATCATAACCACGAAGCGACATCTTTCTTAATAGAAAAAATAATAATAATATAACTAAAAATAAAAATGTATATGATTGGTACGTGAAACTAAATAACTTATTGCTACTGAGGCAGAAAAAACATCATACATTAGACCTGACTAAAGGTAAAGGTCTCTATTATGATATAATAACCTCTGAAATGGCCTCCATGTGTCATGTATAGAATAAAGTTTACACAAAAAGTCACACAGGTCACACTCATAGCTCAGCTAGCAAACCCATTGATTTTGCAGTATTTGGATAGAAATGTGCAATTTTTGTTTAAAAGCCGAACAAGGGTCCTTATCTTCTTATATATATATAAAATTTTATTGTCATAATGTTAGTTACAATAATCCGCCGAAACGAACATTTTTTATTTCGTAAGAATACAAAGGTAATAATTAAAAGAAGTCGCAGCTATTTCAAGAAATCCTAAGACGCATTGGTATTAGTGAGTATATATAATAGGGGTCATGAAAATGCAAAAGAGATCTTACACAGAACTAACTGTTCGTGTAAATGCAAATTAAAAACAAACGCAAGAAATAATAAGCACTGGCATTCCAACTTCGACCTTGGTTACTTAATAAAAGAATCGAAAAATGTACATACATATAATCAAGCCTCTTTCCCGTAGGGGTAGGCAGAGACTACTTCTTTCCACTTGCTACGATCCTTACATACTTCTTTCGCTTCGTCCACTTTCATTATTCCCTTCATACATGCTCTTCGGTTTAGGGTACTCTTGACCTGGCCTTTTTTCAAGACGTCCTTTATTTGGTCTCGGAACGTCCGTCTAGGTCTACCCCTTCCAACCCTTCCATTCACACTCGCCTTATACACTTTTATCGTCAATCGTTCTTCACTCATTCTCTCGACCTGGCCAAACATTTGAGCATACCTTTCTCAATTTTTGTCACTATATCTTCTTTCAGACCACAACGTTTCCCTATCTCACACTTTCTCATCTCGAAAAATTTATTGATACAATAATGCCAGAAAAAAAAATAGCGCTAGTTTCGTACTTAGATCAGATAAGATCGAATTGCAGATCTGAAGTATAATTTGTAAATCGCTCTCCAGAAAAGCGTAACAATAAATTACGTAACATAAAAAGACATGGCCAATTAGAAGCCAATGGATGTATACACTTTGACATGTCGATAAAATAATTCGTCAATCGTTAAATCACGTTGTCTCCTGTCGAACACAGAAAACGAATGACCGTAGATCGAGACACAAAGGTTTTATATATCATTACGTAGGTGATAATAAAACTAATTTTATGTGAAATAATCTCATAAAGAACAGTTTTATGACAATTTTTCCTATTATTTCTAATTTGTTCCTAACAACGTCGATGTCCTTTATCTTGGGGGAGGTATCTTTGTAATGGGCCATTATGTACTCATACGAGAGCCTACAGGCACTCCTATCTCATAAAATGACACTTAGGCGTTTACGAAATAATATAACATTGTTACTGAAATTTTCCAATTGTATTCAATGGTAGGGATATTAAGATATTAGGAAAATTATGAAAGTATCAATATGATACTGGTATTTAAAAGGATTTACATGTTATTTTTTTTTTAATTAATAACATACACACACGGTAGTCTGTTCCTACAGTTAGCAACTTTATGTACTTGTTATAGTTAAATCGTTTTTAAATAAACATACATAGAAATATCATTTATATAAATATATACGCTTCAGCCTGTAATATACCACTACTGGGCATAGGCCTCTTTCCCCATGTAGGAGAAGGATCAGAGCTTAATCCACCACGCTGCTCCAATGCGGGTTGGCGGATATATTCCCTACTATGAGTTACGATCGCTATCAGGTGTACGTGATAACAATCGGGACCAACGGCTTAACGTGCTCTCCGAGGCACGGAGGGGAGACCCACAAGGACTGCACAAACACCCAGATCACGGCAAACACCTGTATGGCCAATACAAATGTTTGTCATGTGCGGTGATCGAACCCGCAACCGACAGCGCAACAGGTACACTCCATATATATTATATAAATCCGTTCATGAAAATAAATTATCCAATATAGAAATATATAAATACAAATATTACACCCAGGTGGAAATCGAACCCACAACCCGCGCAGTAGAAAGCAGGGCCACTACAAACTGCATCGGCTATTCAAATTCATTGTTTATTAAACATTTTGCTATTTACAGCAATATTATTAAGATAAGTATAATTTGTTCGTTAAAATTCGCTCATCTCAGGATCTGACAATAGATGTGTGTATTTTGATTTAATTATTATATGATGTTTTAAGCACAATTATAGCATATGCATATGCTTTCTGCTACATGTTTCTTGAACTTATTCGAAAAAGCATCGAATAAGTAGATTAAGTAAGTGGCCTTCTCTTTTGACTGTTTTAATTATTCGAGCACAAAATGCAATAAAAATAAATAATATTTTTCATTAATATCCACATAAAAGAGTTTGGAGAATTAGGATTGCTATATTTTTTACATTAATTTTGTTACCGATAGGGCTTACATATGGAAATGTTTATATTTTGAAGTAAGTCTATAAGCCAGCCTTAAGAAGGAAAAAGAGGATTGAAAAATACTTTTAAGAAGTTCGTTTTTACATTTTTCCTCTACACAACTCAGCTACCTTATAAAGTTTGTAACTTTTAGAGTTTTCTTTATGTTCTATGGAGATTGAATCCTTTCTGTTCTATTTGACAATGGCTGCGTATAACTTTCGAGAAATTGAATTGATTTCGTATTTTTTCGAGATAAAAGCGAACACAAATTTAAGGGATTGCGAGGTAATTAAAAGTTTTCGGTTAAGGTTTTCATTAAAATTAATTTGTCTTTTGTTTTCAAAAGAATAAGTAATGGTTGTAGATTATAATGGACATGGATGATCCGTAAGGATACGGTAAAAAGATTATTTCGAATAATAATATTATTTTGTTTTATGTTTCTAAATCTTGTCATAATTATTAAATGGTAAATGTACCGAAGAAATATTTTATCCAAAAATAGATTATTTTTGTTTTCGCATCTGAAGAATACTGGCAAAGGAATGTTATATATATTTATCCGAATAATATTAAGGAGACAAGGGATAGAGTTACAGTTAACTGCGTAACGGCGCAATATATAAATATAACATACTTTATAACCCTTTTTGAAACCAATTATGAAATAAATCTTCTGATATGCTACAATTAGTCCATAAACAACATTAAAACTAAATTTATTCAATAGATAAGTAGCCCTTTGGGGCAGTTTGTAACGACCCTGCTTTCTGCTCCGAGGTTGAGGGTTCGATTCCCACCCCAAGTCTGGGTATAATATATATATTAATTTATATAGTTATTATTAAATGTATATTTCTCGGTCGGCTGTTACATATAACACAAGCATTAAGTTGCTTTCTGTAAGAACAGATGACTGTGTGGGTATGTTTTAAATATTTAAAATAAAATAAAATATCAAAACAAATATCCAACAATCTTGAAATATTTTGCGCAAAATCAAACGGTAGAACCCTCTGAGCGGCTACTTCCTCTATAATAATTTGATAGTCTCATACGTTACGACTCGGGCATAAATTTTATGAATAACACACTCCCTGTCCTTGGGACTCGGGTTATTACAATCATAAAATCGGAAACGTGTACTAGCATAAAATATTGTATAATTGGTTATGTTTTATACTCACTTTAAGCTTTCAATATTCTGTAATATGGAATTATTATTATTTATTTATTTTTTGTTAATTTCTGTTGATGTCTGTACTAATTAATTTTTTTTTGTTAAAGATAATTTATACCCGTTTTTTTTTTTAGTTGAGCGGAAAATAATTAAAGACGTTTACACTGGAGTAAAGCAAAGGAATGCAAATGAGGACCTTTTATTATTTTAATAATTTCAGAAAATTTGTTTTCGAAGCTTAATACCTAGATAGATAAATACGGTCACGTAGTATTAATAGTTTCTTTTTTAGTTAAGTTATTAATTAGTTATTTATATTCTAATCTATAAAATTATATTTGATATTATATTTAGTAACTAACACTTTAGTTATAAAATATGCTCTATAGTGCTACACTAAGAAATATCATAAGGAAACAGGAACCATGAGAAAATTAATTTCTGTCATGTTTTAATCGATTCTATAATAATATTTTTGTGAAATTATTTTGTGTAAAAAAAAAAACAAAATACTGAAAATTGAGGTCAGAAAAACATAATAATTACATTAAATTATTAATTACATTAAATAATATTTTGTATTAAGTAAATATTTTTATTTATAATAGTTAATCTTACTGCATAGCTCAATTATGATTTTTTTTATTGCTGTATGTCAGTAACAAGTACTAAGGTAGTAAATTGACAATGACTAAAATAAATATTTATTTTTAACTAGCTTCCCGGACAGACTTCGTTCTGTCAAAAGTTAATAGTAAAAATTATTTTTTTAATTTTTTCTTTGTATTAAAACCTTCCGTAGTCCTTAAGGATCATACAAAAAAAAATAATTAACAAATTAACGGAAATGGTCTAGCCATTCTCGAGTGCGCTTAGCAACATTCATTTTTATTTATATAATAAATTAATTATTACAATATTTTATTTTGAAACTGCAACAACACAGATGCTAAAATTAAAATTGATTTAAAATGTCACATATATATTTTCTTTCCAATATTTCCAACTATAAAATGAACAAAAGATTCTTTTAAATCGTTTTCCGATATCTGACAATGTTACTTGATACTTGAAATCGTGTTGAATTCCTCGTTGACCACCAAATACATCGATTGTTTTATTACATGCTCCACAAAAATACATAAAAAAAGTACAATCGAGAACATCCTATTTTTTTGAAAACCGGCTAATAAAAAGGACAGTTAGTTTACCATGGTTATGTGTAAGAGAATTTTGAAGATCTTATCTCATCTTTTTTTTATATTTCTATTTTAATAGCCCATAGTAAAATTGCATTCGCGTGAGTGCTAAAAAAGTCCCAACTTTTGATACTGACTTATAGTGTGGTGTTTAAATAACTTTATATAATGCAATTAAAAATGATATTTTTAAAAAAAGACTCTACACTCCCAATTTTATGTTTGTGTGTACTATGTTTCATTTTCAGTATTTCTATAAATACACCGTAATCATTATAATACACAGAAATATATCCCCACAAACATGATACCGCTTACGTCACATAATACCCCGTCACATTTCTACGACGTCACTCATAATAACTGAGGAAAATTTCATTAAATAGTAATGCGATCTGTCGCGGGATTTAATTCGTAATTACGTTTTGGTTTCGTTGTTTCATCAGACGTTGAGATTTGTGGGAGGCAACCATACTAGCAAAGTTCAGTGTAATACTGTGTGTATTTATAGAACGTTATACGATTTAGACTTACATTTGTAATTAATCATTAAATTAAATTTAAAATTTAAGTTTAGAATAATTAAACTAAATTTTTAATTTAAATTTAAATCGTAATAACTAAAATTGAATTTATTTAAACAGGATAGTTTAGTCACTTAAGTTTCTTTTTAAATACTTTTCCTATAATTATATCAATAAAGCCCAGTAGCCTATTATACAACTCATCATCATCATTACAGCCTATACAGTCCACTGCTGGATACAGGCCTCCACAAATTTACGCCAAAAATAACTTGAACTCATGTGTTTTGCCCATAGACACCACGCTGGGCAGGCGGGTTGGTGACCGCAGTACTGGCTTTGTCGCAACGAAGACGCTGCTGCCCGTCTTTGGCCTGTGTATTTCAAAGCCAGTAGTTGAATGGTTATCCCGCCACCGGTCGGCTTTTTAAGTTCCAAGGTGGTATATATTATATTATATTCTTTAGTACCGTAGCCACACAGTACACACAGTATTGACAACTGCAATATCTCAATCAAACTCATGTACTCGATAATACTATAATATTAGTTTATTCATAATTTCGTTGTGTTAATTTTATTTTTTACAAAATACCGTTTAACGTGAGAGTTTTCAAAATATACTAAAATAATTCACGCAAGGAATCACTTTCGTAAATATTTATCTTTAGCTGACTTCAAATAGCTGGTTTATAAGATTTTTCTGTACCTTTGACGTCGGTCGTTTCAAAGGCATGCCTCAACATGGTCCTATGTTTACAAAATCAGAATACGATAGCTAACTTCTAGGGGTATAAATAAGAAAAAAACTTCTCAGGTCTAAGCGTTTAACACAAAAGCATATTACTTTTTAATACAAACAAATATTATTTTTGCTTTGAAATTTTTAATTATTATCAGCTAAATATTTTAATTGATAAAATCTTGAATCTAAAATGACTGCGTCGTATATTGCGATCATACTACACCAACGTCGTGTTGTAATCGGATTACACGTATTCCATTTGCAAATACCCTTGTGATTCTGATTTAGTTACTAAACTAAATCAGGTGAATAAAATCGGTTGGTAGTTTCATACTTAACTACTTTTACAACGCAACTATGTCCGCCAACTTTATATTTTTATTAAGAAAAAAATCTTTTTTTAAAATATTTTTCAACCTTTTGCCTTCAAAAGATTATGATAACATCAACATAATATCGGTGTAGACTGGATGAGGATTGCGGAAAACCGGGATGTCTGACGCAAACTTGGGGAAGTCTATGTCCAGCAGTGGACTTGAATACTCAGAACTGACTGACAACATAATGCAATGTTGACATATATACTCGTCTTAACACATACACACTTACTTTACTACTTTAATCTATAAATCTAGTATATATATGCGGTCGAATTGAGAAACCTCCTCCTTTTTTGAAGTCGGTTAAAAAGAACTTATATTCTTGTTAGTAACGCCAAAGAGGTCTGTCAATACTTCAAGTACTTAGCTTATAGACAAATCGAGCGTTAACCCCGCGACGGAATCTAATGGCGTATCTTTATCTTCTTACATTCCTAACATCTCGGAAAATAGAACAATTTTAAAATACCCTGCATGTATATTTCCATTCACTGCATATACCTATTCACTTCAGTGTTTTACTTTTACGTTTCATAATAAAGATAATAAAAATTCAACGTAGTTTTGAATGTATTTACTAAAATTTTTGCGAAAGGCTTAAAATACTACCATTTACACAATTATATATTTTAAATTACGGTATATTTTTTCGACATGAAAAGGTTAAAAGTATGATAAGTAAATAAAATATATGCGGAAAGGATATTTCGTGCCGTAACGTCAGATAAAAACAAGCAAGCGTTAAGTTTAAACCTGCATATTGCCATAAATTTAACTACATACGAGTAAAGTGGCCTTTATACAAGGTGTTTTAAAATCGGAATTTCAAATAATATGTTAAATATTAAAATAAAAAATAAAAAACTTTGACAAGGTTTATAGTTACAGCTTTTGTGAGATATTTGTGGCTTTAAATTTCTTTCAGTATTCATGTTCGTAATATAGAAGGAAAATTAATAAAAATATAAGAGAATAAAGACAATATATAAATAATGGTTTTTATTACTTCGATAAGAATTTTTTGTACAGACTTCGACTGAAAACAATTTAATGTACAGGTAACCGCAAACAGAACTTATTGTTTAGCAATTACAGACAAACGGAAGAACGAAATTAATAATCTTTTACATTGCCTCAAAGGACGAGCTTTAGAGACTATTTATAAAATATTTATTCATCTTAAGATAAATTAATTTTAACTTGAATGTTAATAATAATCAACGTAAGATTACCGGTGGTGGCTGGATGAGGATTGAGGAAAACCGGAATGTTTGACGCGAACTTATGGAGGCCTATGTCCAGCAGTGGACTGCGATAGACTGAAGTGAAGTGAAATGAACTAGGACATCATAAAACATACGTAATATGACTCCATCTTCCTTCTAGTGGTTGTATATATTACTGTAACTTATAAAATATCGGTTCAATGTATAAATGTTAACCGTCCGCTTGTACGATTTGAGTCCATGCCATCTTTAGTACACGTGAAGTGGTTATAAAATATTCTTGCATATTTTCATAAAATGAAACATGACTTATTGTATCAAAAGACGTGACTTACATAAATAAAGTGCCAAATAACTGTATTTTATTAACTTTTTTTCTAGTGCTTGTCGCGTTGTCGAATTTAAATTTAAAAGAAATTGTTGAATTGCTTTTTAACTATTATTTCGACTAATTTCGTTGATGGTGTTCTCGTTTTATTATTTGTTGACGTTAATTAAATTCGTTGTTTTTTTTTACAACAAAAACAATAGTAGTTCCGTTGGTTAATCGTAATTCGCTTTATATAAATCTTACAACAAACATATTTAAAATAGTAAACACCAAACCGATAGAACATTCGATTTTATTATTCACGAGCAACAAACATACTTGACCTACGGTTTATATAGCAATATATCTTTAATAAATACGTTATTTGTTTTCCTTTAAATCTTCTTTCTGTAGATAAAAACAAAAATGAATTCATATGAGGCGAACCACAGGAGGAAATATCTTGTTCGAAATTTGAAAAATGTCTGACTAAGGATGTACCTTACAGAGAATCACAGCTAAATAATACTGCTTTCAAGTAATGTATTGTTTTTTTTTGGCGAGTAAGGTATTCAAAGCCTATGAGAATACGCTGCTTGACAGTGGGGTCGCCAATACGCTGCTAGTGTTACGTACATCCCTAGGCTGTTGTAAACGCTGACCACCAGGCGGACCGTACGCCCTGTACCACCTTTGTGATATAAAAATATAGATTTTTCAATAATGTAGTAGGTTATTACTCTGGTATATTGTACAAAATACAGATTATATAAAATTGCAACACAAACTCGAACATACGATCGTTATTATATTATTGTGTTGAACAAAGGAAGGATTACGAATAATTTATGTTGCGGGTATATAAACAAAATCGATTCTGTGTCATAGCGGAATTAACAGTTCAGAAATTAAAAAGTTTGAAATCATATGGTATTTTATTTTAAGGCGACGAATTTAATATTCAAAAATTAATTATTCCCATACTCATACGATTTTTAAATATTAATTAGTCAATATCAACTATCCGCAAAAGTCAATTGGGCAACTATCCTTGTTGATACGGATACTTGGTCTTTCTATTTGGGAAATAAATAAAAATTATTTAAAACTAAAATGTTACAAATAATGTATGCCAACAAACACAAAATCTTAATCAGTAATAAAAATATTCAACAGAGTTTACCTACTAATATAATTTGAACGCTAGTCAAAGTTACAACGCGGAAGATTTTTGCTTACACGGACAAAACCTGAGTGCCAATTCAAATGGCTAATGTGGCATTAAGGCCTACTCGGGGTGCACTTCCGATTATGATGAAAAGCTAACACAATCAACATTATAGTGCATTCGAAACTGAGGCGTGTATCCCATTGAGGCAACTATCCGGCTTTTATCCTATTCTGGTATAAGATATGCCTTTAAATTTTCTATGTTGGATTAACTGTGCATAATTTCTAATGGAAATATAAAATTTTATTTTATAACAATAGCCGATAAATTACAAGAATTGTTAATAAATTATATTTATATTGTTATTCAAAAGCTATAGCCATGCGAATGAAACTGTTACTTCGGATGAGTTATCAGTGAACAATACACAAACTGTGTTCGCTTTTATGTTTCATTTTTGAATGTTCTCATCATCATTACAGCCTATACAGTCCACTGCTGGACATAGGCCTCCACAAGTTTACGTCAAAAATAACGTGAACTCATGTGTTTTGCCCATAGTCACTACGCTGGGCAGGCGGGTTGGTGACCGCAGTAAATCAGTAAATAAGTAAATAAGTAAGTAAATAAGTAAGCAGTAAATAAGTAAGTGAATGTTCTCATATATGGAAAAAAAAGTCTATGTACAGTTTGAAGCTAAATCGATCGATCAATCACGTTACTGTAAGTTATTATATGTTAAATAAAACGGCTATAATTGTTGTAAGCAACTGATCGCGCGATAGCTGCGCAATCGTTGGTAATTTCCCGCCATCGATTTCCCGATTTAATCGCAATTACTAAGCATACAATTTTACTTAAAGTAATGTTTTGAAAAAGAAATATCAATTTGGGGGAGCGTAGTTTGGGGTCAAACACATATATAATTACTGTATTTTTTTATGACTATTTAAAAATTTCTGCCCGCCTCTTGGCAAACGCAGTGTAGCACGTCCTCTGGCTCGTTGGACCGACGATCTACGTAAGATTCCCGGTGTAGGCTAGATGAGGATTGCGGAAAACCGGGACGTCTGGCGCGAACTTGGGGAGGCCTATGTCCAGCAGTGGACTGCAATAGGCTGAACTGATTTCACTTCACTTCACTTCAGCCTATTGCAGTCCACTGTGAACTGATTTAAAAATTTCAAATTTTAATTTTTTAAGACTTTAATTTGTGTTTTAATGCTATTTATTATTATTTTCTGAAGTCTTTATTACTGTTATTTGTCATTTTTTATTTAGTTGCTTTTTATATGTAACTGTATTTAAGTACTATTTATATTTTTGTGTAAAAAGTGCCTGCGATTTATGCGATGTCTCGAATAAACGAATTTCTTTCTTTTATCTTTTTATTAGCATTTTCTAATGTATACGGTACCCTTTTACATATTAGTACTCTTGCCAAATATATACCACTTCCAAAACAACCGAGTAAACGTAACTATTACGATACCAAAGAATCTGAATAGTCAAGACGTTGTTTGAATTTGTAAGGTTTATTCGCATCATGAGAATTGAAACTTACTCGGTAGTAACGTTTCCTGTAATGCCAAGAATTTTTATTAAAACTTTTGTATGTAAAAACGGTAGAGGTGAGTCCACAGAGATTTTCTTTTATTTAAAGTTTAAATAAAAATTTCAGACGTGAGTCAGAAGTTATTGATATATCTATTCATAAATATAATAATTCTGTAATCTTGTAATAAAATAAGATATTTATAAAACTATGAAATCATTTTTTAGTTTATTGTGTAATCTATATTTACATTATAAATATTTTCGTAAAAAGGGGCACAAAGTTTTTGCTTCACGTATTGCATATATGTGCTGTGTGGCTACGGCACTAAAGAATTTAGCCACACCCTCTCTTCCCGTGGGTGTCGTAAGAGACGACTAAGGGATAACAAGGTTCCACAACCACCTTGGAACTTAACACGCCGACCGGTGGCGGGATATCCATCCAACTGCTGGCTTTGAAATACACAGGCCGAAGACGCGCAGCAGCGTCTTCGGTGCGACAAAGCCAGTACTGTGGTCACCAACCCGCCTGCCCAGCGTGGTGACTATGGGCAAAGCACATGAGTTCACGTTATTTTTGGCGTAAACTTGTGGAGGCCTATGTCCAGCAGTGGACTGTATAGGCTGTAATGATTGATTGCATATATAGAAGAAGATATTATGTGTAAGATTAGATTTAATGGTAAAATATCAGTTCAAGTACTGTAAAGTTAGTATAAATACAAAATATATTTATAAATGACAGTTCAAATATGTAATATTTATAAAGGCTAATTAAATGGTTAGTGTAACGTTATTACGTACCATAAACTGATAGTTAATTTTATGTTTCATTGTTTTTGCTTGATAATGAGTCTCGTGAAACCGTAATTATCTCCTAATTAATTTATTTGGGGCAATTTGATTTTATCATTAAAAAATGAATTTACATTATTTTTTTCTCAAACATCGTACCTACTATAAAAATATATGAAACAAATAAATTACATATGATAATTATGTAAACAATTGGACGTCTATATTTTTACTATTTTGTAAAGCAATATCAATGCTAGTGTAACATCAAAAAAAAAACAACTTGAAGTTAATATAAAATAATCCTAAAATTCATAGAGAGAGCGCTTTACAAAAATTCTAAAAGGAATCAAATTACTGGCTTCACATTTTCAGCCGTTGGTTTTGAAGCTTGGGCCAGAGGATGGTGAAAATATTTTCTCGTACAGACACAGCTCTAATACTTTTATTATGTATTTGAAACGCGCCATACAAGTAAAAGGAATATTATGTTCTACTCCATTTGTCCTGTTACCCGCTGCGAATATCGTTTTGCGATCAGAGCCGTTTGTAAGTGGAATATTTATAGTTATATCCGAAATATAAAATTGTATTTCAACTTGTATTCAAAATGTTTTAAGCAATACAAGGTTTATTTTATAAAAAAAATCTGCATTCGCATTCAGCCTGTAACATCCCACTGCTGGGCATAATCCTCTTTCTCCATATAGGACAAGGATTAGAGCTTAATCCACCACGCTGATCTACTACGAGTTGGCGGATATGTCTAATTACTTCTATGAGTACCTAGTGATCGCTCTGAGGTATTTATGATAACAACCGGAACTGAGGCACGATGGGGTGACCCATAAAGACAGACATCCAAACGGGAAAGAAATATTTGTACAAATACAAATATCCATCTCAAGCGGGAATCGAACCTGCAAACCTGGGCATGTAATGAGGAGGGATGACCGCTATGTCGGTAAAAGAATGTTAGGGATGAATGTCGAAGGACGAAGAGCGATCGGCAGACCGAAAAAGCGATGGATGGATTGTGTGAGTGAGGATATGAGAAAGAAAGGAGTAAGCACTGAAGTGACGAATAATAGAGAGGAATGGAAGAGGAAAACATGTTGTGCCGACCCTACATAAGTGGGATAAGGGCAGGAAGATGATGAAACCGTCGATGTTTTAGGTGACAACATGCAGCAGTGCACCAGAGTGGTTGTTATGTATTGTATAAATAGCCTATTTGGTACATAAATGTTCATCTTTATATCTTATCATTATTAAGAGGTTGATTTATATATTACTTTAGTTCAGCCTATCACAGTCCACTGCTGGACATAGGCCTCTCTAAGTTCGCGTCAAAAATGGCGCGAACTCATGTGTTTTGCCCATTGTCACTACGCTGAGCAGGCAGGTTGGTGACCGCAGGGCTGGCTTTGTCGCACCGAAGACGCTGCTGCCCGGCAGATAGCTGATGTAGTAAGGAGTAACATAGCCTACATTTATTTTAGAAATTAATTTATTTTATAACTCTGCGAACTAAACAATAACTTTTCGTTAAATTCCACGCGGATGAAGTCGCGGGCACATCTAGTAATTCAATAAAAATATTTTATATATGTAGAGCAGACTTTAAACTTAATCAATATTGTCAAAAGAAGGATATAAATTTAATATTTGAAATGCAAAAGAATTATTTTAATGAATTACTGTAAAATACTCGTACACATTTAATACGTAGTAATAAATATTACACTAAAATTAATAACCGTCTACAGAACATGCTTAAACTTAAACAAATGCTTAACAAACAGAAGCAACAAATTGCTTAACGGAATTTACATTCAGCAAAGCCGTTTTGGAGGGGCACCTGTGACATAAGAATTGGGTCGGCTGTCTCAAATACGGCTAAGTACTCTAACAAAATAACATTATTCATTCATCCACATCATTTATCATAATTATTCTATTTAGTGTTATAACTAGCTGCTTACCGCGACACAACGTACCTGAAATGAAAAATAAATACATTTATATTATTTATTTCATACATAACAACAATAAATAGAGTTATAATAATAATTTTCAAAAAAATTACATCAGATATCACTATTGAGATATATATCACTTAACTAGCTTTTCCCCGTGATTTTGCCCGCGTTAATTAGAGTGGGAGGGGGTGGTTGTGGTTACGGTGGAGCAGCGTGGTGGATTGAGCTCCACCCCTTCTCCGATACGGAGGAAGAGGCCTATGCCCAACAGTGGGATGTTACACGCTGAATCGTAATTGTGATCGTGATGCCTCTTAACACGCTATATTTTTTTTCTCCATATACACTACTTTTAGTCTTTTAACTGTAAATTAAAAAGTTAGTGAAAAACTTTTTTTTTTATAACACCGAATAAAACACAAGACTTGATTATATCTTCACTACAAACATATAACAAGGCAGAGCTGCGATATTCTTTTGAACTATAAAACCTGTTTACTGTAGAACTTCTGGCTTCAAGTCGTAAAAATTACGTCATAGTCGTATAAGTCATATTACAACAATAGGCAAAGAGATGTAACCATAAAAATGTCAATCAAACTATCTTTATCACATAAAGATAATTCTGCCGAACGTGCAACCAATCTTTTATGTGTATGTGCATTTAAATTACGTACGTTTTTATTATTTGAATTCAGAACTACTGCTGAAAGAGTAATCAGAGTTCTCATTTTTTGATTTCTTTGCAATATTAACACGTGAATTTATAAAAATGTGTGTGTAATATACACATGGCAGAAGTGAAACTTCTGAAAAGTCGTAGGAAGGTAGTGTTTCAATTTGTTACGGTTGCATGGATGACGATGAGGAGGCCGCTGGGTTTTAGTGGGTAGTCCGTGCGCGTTCTTTCAGCGCCGGGAGCTATTTACTTGTGGGGCCTTCGGGCGACGGGGCTAGTGCGTAAATGCATTTCACAGCTTTAAAAAAATCTGTTGCAATTTGTTCTCTCAACGATGACCACGGTATCGTAAGAAGGTCGTAAGTACCATTAAAATTCGTTGCTTTTTGTGCGGTAATATATTCTAACTCATCTCTCCTATACATCTATGATTTTGTTTCTTTATCGTGAAGCATTATTCGTTTTATCGAGTTTCAAATCACAAAGGTTCTAAAGAAGTTTAAATTCAAAAATTGAACTAAATCTGTATAATTATAGCTTATTCCCCCTAAATATAAATTAGGCCACAACATATCCAGCTGTAAATTATATAAGTACAGCAATAACAGTTAACCTAAATATTCTTAATATCACGCGGGTCGTATGATAAAAATAATTAAGAAACTTTTTGGTAAGAATTGTGTAATATTATTTTTCGTTTTTGTTTTACTTTCGCGGTTTAAATTTTAGTTTCTTTAATTAGGAATATTGCTATTACAAAAAAAAAGTTTACGTAATTTTTAAATTAATTTAAGACCGAAATTTTTACAAAGTATATAGGTACATAGATATTAATGTGAGCGTAAAATAAATATTAAATAAAAATAAAAATTAAACTTATTAATTCATACGATTTTATTTTTTTGCTACCCATACATTAGGGAACTCTAAATATTTTTTATTTTATTATTTTTATATCAAGAATAGACCGATCCAGCGGGGATCGAACCTGGAACGATACTGGTAAATACGATATTATATGGAACTTAGAACCGAATATAAAATCATCAAATCAAAAATTTCATTCTAACGGGTACATCGTTCCATAGTTAGTTGGCTAGAGAAGCGACACGGTCAGTCGGAGATGCAGGTTCCATTCCCGCTGGAACGGTCGATTTTTGATATGATATTAAAAAAATGTTAAAACTTATTAATGATTTAAATTAAAACGAATATAAATCTTAAAAATAAATTTAGAGTCCCATTCGCACAGTTATAAGTTGGTAAATTTCTTGGAAAGCGGTCATACCCACACACGGATTTTGGAAATTATTTGTGTGTGCATATTTGTTTAACAATTTACTATACGCTGACAAATACAGTACTATACATACAATTTAATACAACTAAAAAAAGTATCTCAGAATATATACCAGCATACAATAAAAGAAAATATCGTATACGGAAGTGTTCAAAGAACTGTTCATAAGAAAAATCATTAAGTTTGACAAACTCTACATAATATATATTTTCTATTATTTATGTATGAATCCCCACAAATATATTTTAGTGCCATAGAAGAAATATGAATCATCCGCTCGCGACCTGGCACGCTTACCCCATTTTTGCGGGTAAAAGAAAATCATAGAGGTCACTGGCTCAACCGCTTCTGTATCACATACTGTATAATGTTTTGAACAACCTCGCTAATCCCTACAACGAAAACAAGACAAACTTACTCGCCGTGGAAACGCTGAGGAAATTCTTAGAACTAACTTGAGTTCAGCTTCACTAATCCTACGCTAACTGTGTCTTGTTCCCTGTTTCGAGTATCTTTTATTTTTCTATTACGGGATACGGTGATTTAAAATAATGTTTTATTTTTCTTTAACTTTATAATACTACCCTTAGAGTTCTACTAGCTCTACTATTTTAGTACGTTGACAATTAAGTATAATATGTTTTTGTTTGGAAAAACACATGGCGTTCTTATTCTTAAACTCATAGAATTTAACCTTGGAACTTAAAAAGCCGACCGATGGCGAGGTAACCATCCTACTGCTGGCTTTGCAATACACAGGCCGAAGATGGGCAGCAGTGTTTTCGGTGTGACAAAGGCAGCCTCGCGGTCACCAAGCACGCCTGCCCAGTGTGGTGACTATGGGCAAAACATATGAGTTCGTGCTATTTTTGGCACGAACTTGTGGAGGCCTATGCTCAGCAGTGGACTGCGATAGGCTGAACTGATGATGATGATGATATAGAATCTAAAAATATCGTAATAGCCATTATATTTCACAAAGTTGGAAAAAGTCCTCTTTTTCTCTAGAGAAGAATTGGGTAATAATCATATCAATCATAAATAATTTTTTTTTTTTTTTTTTTTTAAATATATAGACTAGCGCTTGACTGCGATCTCACCTGAAGTCAAGTGAAGATGCAGCCTAAGGTGGTGCGCGCTTGCCTAGAAGATGCCTATTCACTCTTGATTTAAAGATACCCAAGTTATAGTTCGTTGGAAAAACGGAAGCCGGAAGGGCATTCCAAATTTTTGCGGTGCGTATTAGGAACGAGGAAGCAAATCGTTTAGTGCGAGATCGTGGGATTTCAACCACATAGCGGTGCAGATTCATGCGATGCCTTGCGGTTCGGTGGTAGAAAGGTGATGGGGGAACCAAATTGTATAGTTCTAGAGCACACTCTCCGAAATATAACCTGTAAAATACCGACAAACAGGCAACCTTGCGCCGATGTTCGAGACTTTGAAGTCTAGAGCGAACCAGCGATTTGTCACCGATGAGTCTTCTGGCGCGTCGATCCACAGAATCCAAAGCAGCGAGCTGGTACTTGGCAGAGCCATCCCATAAATGGCTGCAGTACTCCATACACGATCGAACTTGTGCTTGGTAGAGAGTAAGAAGCTGTTCCGGTGTGAAGTACTGCCTGACTTTATTGAGGATACCAAGTTTCTTACCAGCAATTTTTGCCTTGGATTCTATGCATTGTCCGAAGTTCATATTAGACGAAATATTTATGCCTAGAAGATCAATACTATCGGTGATCGGTACAGATACACCCCGGAAAGTCGGAGCCAATGGGAATGGACTCCGTTTAGCGGTGAAAAGACACGCTTGCGTTTTGGAAGCATTAAATTTGACTAGGTTGGCGTCACCCCAATCGGATACCTCTTTCAAAGCCAAATTCATGCGTTCAACCAGAGCCTCTCTATGCTCATGAGTTTCAGCCCCACCAGCTCGGGGACCGGACACGTATCTCTCCGTAACAGTGCTGTCATCCGCGTATCCAAAGATACCGGGCCTGAGGAGGTCATTTATGTGAATCAAGAAGAGGGTTGCAGAGAGAACTGATCCCTGAGGGACACCGGCATTAACCGCCATCAAGTCAGACGAGGAGCCATCTAAGACCACCCGGAATGATCGTCCGCTCAGGAAATCTGATATCCAGTCACACAAGCCCGGGGGTATTCCGTAAGCTGAAAGCTTGCTCAATAGGCTCTCATGCCAGACCCGGTCAAATGCCTTCGATACATCAAGTGAGACAGCTAGCGCTTCTCCGTGCTTGTCCAAGGCTTCGCCCCAGATGTGCGAGGCGTACACTAAAAGATCCCCCGTGGACCTGTTACGGCGGAAACCGTATTGCTGGTCCGACAGGAGGTCATTCAACTCAAGGTATGCTAGGAGCTTTTCATTCATTATACGCTCCAAACTTTTACACAGTATGGAGGTGATCGCGATAGGTCTATAGTTAGCCGGGTCGGCACGACTACCTTTTTTAGGTATAGGTTGTACGTTGGCAATCTTCCATGCTTTAGGAACTTGAGCGGATTTTAGAGAGAGGCGGTACAAGCGCGTGAGAATAGGAGACAACTCAGGAGCACAGTGTTTAAGTACTCTTGCTGGTATCCCGTCAGGACCACTAGCCTTATTCACGTCCAAGTTACGGAGTACTCTCAAAACCTCAGTTTGGCGAATGCGTAGTTCTGACATAACAGAGTCGCAAGGTGGATGTCTGGGCGGTGAGGCACTACCTGCATCAAGGAGCGAATTTTCTGCAAACAGATTCGCTAAAAGGTTAGCCTTGTCTGTCGCAGTAAAGGCCAGCGATCCATCTGGTTTAAGCAGAGGAGGCAGCGAGGGACGGCAGAAGCTCATTTCAACCGACTTAGAGAGTGACCAAAATGCTCTACTACCGCGCGGATGGGAAGCTAGTTGGGCTCCGATGCGTTTAATACGGTTGAAACGAGCTTTTTTAAGAACCCTTTTGTAGGACTTGGCAGCAGAGTTGAACGCTCTCTTCCTCGTAGTTATGTCCGGAGATTTAAGGGTACGGGCTTCAGCCCACGCTGCAAATGCTGAGTCCTTACGGGCTGCAGCTTCGGCACATTCTGCATTATACCACCTAGGGATCTTGCCATCTAGTGATACATCAGCAAATGGAATGAAGTACTCCATCCCCTGACGTATCACTTCCGATATTTCTTGTTCGCAACTCGACGGATCACTGGAAGAGAAGCAAGTCCGCCGCCAAGGGTATGATGCAAAAAAGTGTCGCATCTCATCCCAATCTGCCGACTTATATCGCCACACACGTCTGGTTCCGGTAGGACCTGTATGTAGAGGGTGAAAGTTAGATACTGACTTTACCACACAGTGATCAGATGTGTCCAGGGGAGCTGCAACTGATACCGAGGACCGGTCTGGGTCAGTTGTCAACAGAAGGTCCAAACAATTAGGTGTATGGTCGTCAACGTCGGGTACTCGTGTTGCTTCTTGGACTAGCTGGGTAAGATCTAGCGACAGAGCAAATTTGAGCGCCTCTCTCCCGGCGTGGTCGGTATTCTGGTATGGGAACAGCCAGTCCTGGTGGTGAGCGTTAAAATCCCCCAGAAATACCATTTGGGCAGCTGGATACCGACGTTGGACCATGTCAGCCGTCTCACTGAGATAGTCGAACATCCGAGTCGTCTCCCGATCACCACTGTGCGATAATAATCAATGTGCGATAATAATAATCTGTTATATTTCTTCATTGCGGGTTAGCTGATCGAAATATTGTATATTCTTAAATATTTGCTTTAAATATTCAGGGCTCTCGTGAACTTTTCATTCGTTATTGAATACTAAATCAAATATAAAGGCAAATTATTTCTAAGCTTTTGTATTAAAAAACTTTAACCTAAGTCTTGATCAATGTCGTTCAGGATTTGTACTAATAACCATCACAGCCATCGGTACCGATATATCTTTAATATAGGCGGTAATCTTGGCTCGTACAGTTGTAATAAAATAGTATAAAATTCTATGTTTGGCGTATACAAGTTACTTTTTTTAAACGAAATAAAAATATGACCTTTCTAAGTAAGGGTTTCACACAACATTTTTAACGAATATGTATGTTAAGTACGATCATTAAAATATTTACTCCATTTTAACTATCTCTTTTCTCGACTTATAACGGAACGCTGATGTAGATGACGTTTTTATACGAAAAAAAAAATCATATCAAATTCATAACTGAATGCGACATGTTTGCAAATGAGAAAATGTATCTTTCGTTGCGTCGAATCTGATTCTATTCAACTTTCCTTATTGTTAGAGCAACGTTTGATAAAATATTTCCGGGGTATTCTTAACTTTTGTGATATTTTAAATTATATAATATGAATATATACCGCGGTTTCTCAATTTTTGATGATATCTTATATATGTACTTTATATTTAGAATATTTTAGGGTCAAACAATGTTGACTGAATTCATCCCAAAGTGAACGAAAAGTGGTGTAAAAGTAAATAGTTTCGACACAAGACGCATTTCGTCATGAGGGTTTTAATCGGATGTAAAATTTTAATTCACTGATTAATAATTAAAAATAATAATAATAAAAGACGCAAAAGTAATATTAGCGACGATTTGAAACCCTTGATTCCAAATCGCACTTAACTGATTTTTCCAGAAGATAAAGAAAAAAACGTTAATGTATCATGTATATGTAACATGTCAATGAGTATAGCATCTAAGCTTATAATATGAGAATGAATATAAAGAATTAGAAATTTAAATATAATACAAAATATTTTGATGATCCTCTTGGGGATATTTTTATTGCATTTATGATTATGGAAAATGAATTGCTTTGACATACTAAGAATTTTTTTTCAGCATCTTGTACGCTCTGACACGATAATAAATACACTCAACTGTCATTACAACTGAAAAACTCAATCGTTATACGTTTTCTAATTCAAATAAATTTTTACGAACGTTGGTCTACGATAAGTTTATTTGAAGACCTAAAATCGACTTACTAATCCTAAATTTTCTTCGTAATCATTAGAGACGTCTCCGAAATTCGAACTTTCAAATACATTTTCAAACCCTAGTACAATTTTGTAGCGCTGCGCTTAAGTGACGAAATTTTACAATTCGACGCTGAACTTCGTTACATAATTCATCCACAAAATGTATATTTTTAGACTGTATATCTTTGTTTGGTGGTTTGTTTTGTTGTTGGTTGGTTGGTTGGTTGGTTGGTTGGTTACCTCGATAGTTTGGTATGTTATAAACATATAATTTATGAAGATTCTGATAAATTAATCTAAACATTATAATACACACTTAGATTTTATATTTGTAAATAAACAACGAACAGACCCAAAGTATTCTCGGATCAAATGTGTACTTTTAGATGAGGCATAGAACCATCTGAGGTAAATCTGATCAGATAGCCAAAGCAGGCAGCATGAAGTAAATCGAATGTGTCTTTCCAGTACACTTATCGGAATTCGAGTGAATATTCCTTATGCACGATATTTATTTACTTTGTAGTAGTATAAGATGATCCGCTCGATTGCACTCACGATTATAATTACGATAACAGCAATTTTTTGTTCATGGCATGCAGTTTTATAGCCTATATTCTTCTTCTATAAACTAGGTAATGATTAACAGGTTCTATATATACTTATTTATTTTAACCTTCATTTATATATTTCTAATTAGATGGATGTAGATTGAAATACGACATCGACGAGTCCATTACGTTCTGAGCTCTTCTTCGATGCCGTCTGGAAGACATCAGAAGGCACAGATTGCCACAAGTTTAACATTTTTTCTTACAGTCGTGTATATACTATATACACGAATATTCGTGTTACATTCGTGATCTAACATTTTTTTAAGATTTTTGTCTGTCTGTCTTTCTGTTTGTACCGGCTAATCTCTGAAACGGCAGGGCCTATTATGATGGGACTTTCACTGGCAGATAGCTGATGAAATAAGGAGTAACTTAGGCTACTTTTATTTTAGTAATTTATTTATCTTATAACTCTGCGAAGTTAACTTTTTATTGAATTCCACACGGACTAAGTCGCGGGCATAGCTAGTGTATAATATTTTAAAAAATCATTTTCGTTAACCAGTTTCTGAAATAGATTTATTAATAGGTTGTTTGGTTGAAACTATTGTGTGTGTATGTGTGTATGTTTGTTAGCTAAGAAGAATGAATTACAATACAAATATAAAAAATAAGTTTAATGTAATAGAAACATACGTTTCATGCAGTTTCGTAGTGAAAAGAGACAGTAAACTGAAATGTGTGTTATGATTTTATATTTTTAATAGTTACCAATTGAAAAGTTTTCGTCAACCACATTCTAATAAAACAATAAATATTAAAATTAGTTGTTGTTTGAAATGAATAAGATAATCCTGGTATTTATTTAGATACGAATTCTTGTTTAGTTATAACACTAATGACAGATCCGGGATTTAGCGAATAAGTATCGAATGATCCCAAAAAATAAATAAATGTTCTTTTTCCTTCCTAGAATCAATAACCTTGTATCTACGTTTTATTATTACTCAGAACAGAATATAATACTCTACTTTTATCGTATTACTTAAGAGTAATCCAGCGATCCAGTAATCTTCATTCAAGGATAATTTACCAGCCAAGACTATTATTCCTGTTAGATTAAGTATTTTAAACGTTACTGCGGTGACCTTAAGGTCTGTACTTTATTATACCGTAACAGTCGGTAAATATCTATTATTTATTATACATAAACCTCTTATCTTGTTTCCTGCAAGCTTAATCTGCCAAGGTGTTCCACTGAAGGGTTGACAGGACAAGGGTCATAGAAATAAAGATAGAGTAGGGAGACTCACAAGGACTAACAACCAGACCGAAAATAAATATTTGTATTGTTAGCATACTCATTATAATTTTTAGACTTTTTTTTTAAATTTAGATATCAATTTTTAATGTAATATGAGTTAATCTGGCAATAATAATTTGTTTTGGAATCATTATTTATTAATTTGATTAATAGGAATACAACGCAGTTGATGGCAACATTGACATTTTTGATTTTTGAAAATGATTTATAAGGGTGAAATGTCAAAATGTCAATCGGAACGTTGAAATTTGTATTTTGTGTTGAAATTTGTATCTTGTTTTGTGTGAGAGAAAATAAATATTTATTACTATTAGTAAAAAAAAAAAAAAAAAAAAATAAAAAAAAAAAAAAATAAAAAAAAAAAAAATTAAGTTCGCTAATAAATGAAAGTGATAAGTGAGTCTTCTATTTTAAGTGCTATTCTAACAGTATAAAGATAGTTATCCACTCCGACTGGGAATCTAACCCGCGACCGTCGGTGTTTAGGCGCCGCGCCGCCGACGCGGCACACGCGTCATTACACCAGAGTCGTCGAAACAAGACGTACCGAAGTGTTAAACCTACATGTTACGATCTCTTGTCCTTCTTTTGGTTGAGAGTAATACTAAAAAACCTAGACTTAGAAAATATTAAATTTATTAAAAAACATTCCCCCAAAACCACAGCGATAAAGGCACATACACAACCCTATACAAAGAACATCCTGTAAATAAGTAAAATTACAAAAGATATTCACCAAACATTCCTTATAAACTTTTCTGAATAATTCATGCGACTAATTACATATTCAATGCATAACATTTTATATGGATCTTAAATTTTCTCTGTACCGTAAAAGCAAGTTCGCAGTTGCGTGCATTTCGCTAAGTGTGCACAAAGTTTTCGTACTAGTTCTAGCGTACTAACGTTAAACAAGCGTATTGTGTACCGCTTTACTGTTTGACTTAGTTTTGTATAGTGCTTTATTTATTGAAAGTTTTGGGGAAAAAACTTCGTCGGTAAATTTGTAGTTCTTTAAATATTTAATCTTGGTTATTTCGGTCTTTCAGTGTCCATATTTCACATTAGTAAAATTACAAATGCATTATTTTGTCGAGGCGCCTGTTTTTTCTCAAAACATCATATTATAAGTTTTTTTTGTTTTTTTTTTTTAATAATTAAACCCCGTTACCCTTCAACATCTTAAAATAACTTGACTTGTTATGTTACACGGCCTATCAAAATATTACACATTCAAGTTTCTACAGCTGTTTATTTTACGATTGTTATCAAATCTTCGCAGTCCATGTGTCCATGTGATTATCACCAGATATTAATAATAATAACCATCTGATAAAGTTTCTATTCAAACGTATTATAATATAGAGATACAACAATAGTAAATATTTTGTTAGAAATCTAAATAAGCTTTTAATTTTTTAAATCTTTCTCCAAAATAAAAATGAGGCCTGGTCAACTGTAAAATATACACAGATTAATTCAGTATATATAACAACCGCACAAAAGAAAACGGCATATTTTAATTTTAATTTCTTCGGTGTTAATTTTATGATAGCCTAATACACTTTTCTATAATTGGCGGTATTCGTTGGAGTTTGGGATGTTGAGTTTTATGTTATCATCATATGGTCGAAGATTATATAATATATATTATTAATATTAGGATATTTTTCTGATAATAATTGAGGGATACTCCAACTACTGGCTTTTAAATACACAGGCCGAAAACGGGCAGCAGCGTCTTCGGTGTGACAAAGCCAGCCATGCGGTCACCAAACCGCCTGCCCAGAGTGGCGACTATGAGCAAAACACATGGGTTAGCACCATAATTACTTCAGCCTAATACAGTCCACTGCTGGACATAGGCCTGCAAAAGTTCGCGCCAAAAACGGCGTGAACTCATGTGTTTTGCCCATAGTCACCACGCGGCGCAGGCGGGTTGGTGTCCTCAGGATTGGCCTTGTCGCACCATAAGGTTTGGCGCGAACTTGGGGAGGCCTATGTCCAACAGTTGACTGCGATAGGCTGAAGTGATGACGATGAAGTGATGAATTTACACAATTCACTTATATGAGAAATATTAGAAAGAAAATATTTTTAAATAGGTATAAGTATTACATTATTTCTAGCCGAGCGTGTCGGTAATACACAACACATTATACGATATCGTCACAAAAAGGAAAAAGTGAGGGTAGAAAAGTACACTATATTGATGGTAAAACTAGATATGATAACTAAACCACCAAAATTTTTTCTCTTCATACGTAAATAGACTGCAAAATAATTAACATACGCAGAACTAAAAAAAAAATACAATTAAATTTATTTATATCAAAACTCCTTTCAATTCATTACAGAAAAAGTCTACTTAACTGATATATGGGATAAGGCTCACCCCGGAAAATAAAAATGTCCAAAGTCACTTTCCTACTATCCCATTACAGAAATCGATGCGAATAAAGTTATATGTAGTTATTAGTCACGGTACATTGATAACGTAAGTCAAAAATGTTTATTTTCCTTATTCATGACCTCAAACTAAGAATTACGAAGTAATACCATATTGTATTTATAGAAAATTGTAAATTTATAACTGCTTTCATTTTTCTTATGAATAATTTTTTGCTTTTCATACATTTTTTAAGTACTAATTAACATAAAACACCAATAAATTTCTTATTTATAGAAAGATCAAATGATCTGTAATCAATACAATAGAATATTACGTGGGTCTAATCGTAGAAGCAATAGCCGTGACAGTTAACCAATGTGGAGAACTTTGGACAACTGCAGGAAACAAGTACAATGACACAGGTGCAGGGGTATTGCTGTGGTCGAGAAGTGCCGAATTGGTTTCACGAAAACCGAACAATACCGAAGAGAAACGAAATTTATCGAAAACACATATCGCTAGTACTTATTCCTAAAATTGCTATTTTCGATAAATTATAGAAGAAAATTAAAATGCAACCTGTTCCAAATCAAATAAATATTCAATTCATAAATCACGTGACCAACAAAGTATATACAATTATTAACTGAAATTAGATCAGATTAATAATTAGCATCAATTTCGATAACTGAAATAGAATAATTTTGACTTGATGTGATTGTGTGTGGTTGACATACGAATGAATGATGACGTCATGTTATTTTATGAAGAATTTTCATAATTAATTTATTTATATTTTATGGCACCTATCAATTGAAATAAACTAATACACTCACACTTCTGAGTAAAGTCCTAGTGTTCTACAAAGGGTAAAATAAAAACATAAAGGGATATTTTTATATTACCGAACAGACCAAAACCAATAGCTCGCCGATACAAGTTAGAGAAAATTAAAAACATTGATTAGGAAAAATACTATAATCTTTTCCGACCTTGATGTAACGCTTACGTATACTTCTACAGTAAAAGATAAAATTACACATAAATTAAGTTCCCTACCTAATAGACCATGTATGCATGTTAAAAATACCCAAAAAAAATATAGTTTTGTTACCACATAACAAAATACTAATTTGAAAAAAATACAGAATTTAATTTGCTATCATTTAATTTTATACGTATAAATATTTCTACGTACTCCTTAAATTCACTAACCGTTGTTCATTTATCAAAATCATATAACTGGCTATGCATACTATGATTTAGAAACAGCAAATGTAGAAATTTTTAAAATTGCATTATTTATTTAAATTCTTAAGTGAAATACGCTAAAAGAATTAGTCTTGAATTTAGAAGAGATGCTGCGAAATATAAATTTGCATACTAATTTTAGAACATAACGATATGTCTGAAACAAGGCCAATATTGGTCAACTTCATCAAATATACTGGAAAACGTTATAAGCGTAATATCCAATGTTGGTCTTGCAGATTCTGTGGATAATGTTTCTGTATCAATTTTGGGCCAATAACGGCCAATATATTTGAATAAATAGGAATCGATTTGAGTTTGTATTACTAAGATTGTTCTAGAATCTGGAGTTTGTTTATGTGGACTATGCTAATCGCTACTTTAGTATGTTTATAAGAGATTAAGAGAACCGAGCAATAGCTATACGAATAAAATAAAATGACAAAACTTGACAAGTAATCAAATATTACTGCAGGCAAATCGGTGCGATTTTTTTTTTCTTTTCTTCATAGAATATAGGATTTCTAATGGGACAAAGAAACAATAACAATTATAAATATATATATTATAGCAAATAAGCACAAACATTTTATTTATTTTAAACATATTCAATTTTTTTTTTGTTATATATATAAAAAAAAAACAAGTGTCCACCTGATGGTAAGCTGAAAAGACCTGTGGACGCATATAGTGTTAGGAGTATCACTAGTATGTTGTTGACTTTACCCCAGCTGTAAAAATAGCGCATCCCTAGCAGTTTTGGCTACCTTACCCACAATCGGAATTCATCGGTGCCTTTTGTAATGTCAAAGTCCAAACCAAGTTAGGTTGATCCAGATTTTGATCAAAATGCATAACAATTTTAATCTTAAAATGAAAAAATACACTAAATTGATTTTATTTATCCTTGTGTACAGAGATATAAAGATAAACAATGATAACATATAGAATTCGAGTTAAAGATATCTTTCTCACCAATAGTACGCTTCAGTCTATCGCAGTTCACAGATGGACATACGCCTACCAAATTTTCATCAAACATGCCATTCTACTAGTTATACAAAATATAATAATTTTAGTAAATTTACTCTGTTGAAAGAACTCTAAATTTTGTTTTTATGCTTTTAGACTTTATTAATTTGAGAAGCAAGAGCCCATTACCCAAATGTACTTCAAGATTGCTGACCTCTATCGCCACTTTAAGAATTGTGTTATTTAATCTTCAATTTTTTTTTTTTGTGTACTTTTACGATAAATTATTATGAAATATACTTTTTCAATATTTATTACTAATGTACAACAACTCTGTCTATCTATATCTATACTAATATTATAAAGAAAAAAATGTATTTTTTGAATTTATTTTCTTTGTTGTTTTTTTTTTAATTTACATCCACGGGCTCAAAATGCCCATGCCTTTTGTCAAAAATGCATTATAATTATATTAATAGGTACTACAGGCGATTTGTCATAAAAACTATAGATCGACAGTCCTGTGACTGTCTAGTAAAACTAGGACGTGGTCCGACGCTGACGGTTTTTTTCCCTTACAAATACTCTGTGATCACTCAATATTCATTCATTCATAATTTCTGAACATTTTATTCATTTTCTTATCTATGTCTATATTTACACTTATTTGCTAGTTATCATATATGTACAGTTATTTCCTAGGAAAATTTTCTTTGTTTGTGAGGGTTAAACTCCATAATTATTGAAATAATTTTAAATGTTACTTCATTTCAATATCACGTCACCGATTATCTATACGCCATATTTTAACGGAAGAAATAGAACATCAAAATTTGTGTTATACGCGAACGTGAAGTCATGGAAAGCCAGAATAAAGCAGTAAATAAGCAGTCATCTATGCTATAAAATAAAATAAAAATAGTTCCATAATATTATGTATATGTTTCTATATGATATTATAATGTAGCATAAAATGATATTAGAGAGCTTTGATATATTATAATTGAATTATTATAAAGTATACGAGTATATGTATATACTAAAACATATTTTCCTATGTTAGAACCTTGCTATATGCCTGAGTAATATTGCGAGTGTCACCATTATAAAGGTTTAAATTAAACCCCTAACTACCACCATCTGTGACCTATCACGTACGTAGGATTTCAATCGTCTCAAAAGGTTATCATGTGCTTTCAATATCCAGTTTTTTAATTAAAAGATTATGACAAATTTTATCGAAAGCTTTGTATAAATTGTTGAATGTATATAGTGTGTACAGTAATAGGTAAATATTAATAAGCCGCATGAGACGCAATAATAGTTTTAATTATTATTAAAATAATTATATTATTCATAAGAAAATTCGTAAAAGCAATTTAATTATTAAAAAATCTCTTAAATGGAAGTTATAAAAACTTGTAACTAATTTTAATGAAGGTTGTTATCCGTTGAAACAATCTTTATAGTAAGTAAGCAATGATTTAGCAACGGTTTGAGATATTGGCTGTGTTGTTCAATAAGTCTACAAAGTTTTACAGTCTCAAAGTCTACACAGTTTATAAATAGGTACTTGTTTACATATTTGAGGTTTATGTTAGGTTGTAGTTAATATTTTTAGATCGGATTTGCTGTATTGATAATATTTAATTTTATATAACATTATGAAATATGTAATAATAATGTAATAAATTATTATTAAATTATAATTATCTATGTGTTTTCATTGAAATAGAGATCTACTTATTAATGATGTTAAATAATATTGTTACGCTATTTGTAACAGTATTAAATTACACTAAACGGAGTGGTGAGACTCGAGGTTAGAGCCCTTTATAATGTAATATTATTGATAATGTAATGATGTGATGTGTGATATTTTTTTTGTAGATTTATGTTATAGCGTTCCCAATTAAACAATATAATAATAACGAATCTATTTATACAAAAAATCGGAGACTTTTTTTTAAAAAATTAAAAAAATCGTAGAAAATTTTATTATAAGTAACAATTTTCTCATCTTGACTAACATAAATTTAGTAAGCTCGTAAATATTTGAAATAAATGTACAAAAAGTACATTAAGAACTGTCTTGAATAAAGTGAAACCCTTTTCGTAGTAAGGCGACCTGAGTACTTAAAATATAGGCAATTAAATTACCATGCGACAGAAATTTTAATAAAAACCTCTTATATATTCTGCGGGCGCTTCACTTATATTAAATAAAGTTTTCAAAATAATTTTAGGAAACTAAAGAGCGTTATTTGATATTATTAAATGGTATGTATCACATATTAAAATGTAAGTATGAGGAAACTGTAACGCTTACTGGAGATCTATAAAAATAGTTGAGAGTTAACGATGTCAACAAAGATGACCAACATTAAATATTTTATATCTATACTAATATTATAAAGAGGTAAAGTTTCTAACTTTGTTTGTATGTAGGGGGTAATCTTCGCAAATACTTATCCGATCACAAAAATTCTTCCACTAATAGAAAGCTACACTATTCTGGAGTGACATAGGCTATATTTAATTATGATTGGCCAAAAAATTCAGTTTAAAAATCTTATATATAAAATTCTCGTATCACAGTGCTAGTTACAATACTCCTCCGAAATGGCTTGACTGATTTTATGAAATTTTTTGTGTATATCGGGTCGATCTGAGAATCGGCCTCTATTTTTCATACCCCTAAGTTCTAAGGGCGGGGAGAATAAGGGAGTTAATAACATATATATAGAAAAATAACATATTGCAGGGTCAGCTAGTTGTAAATAAAATTAAATTATACAGAATGTGACACAAGAATTATATTACAATGAGACAATAAAAAATTCCACTTATTGCAAAACATTCTAAGTATTACTTTCAGACAACCTTTGAAAAAGCTTACAAAGAGGATGAGACGACAAGAAGGTTAAAATAATAATGTAGAGCGTGTTGTAAGGGTAAAAACAAAGGTAATTTTGCATACATGCATGTTTGGCCTTCATCGAAGCTTACATATTTTCACTTGAATATGAAAGTCGAAAATTGGCCAATATTAACGTTTCCCATCGGTCGCGGCTTAGGAGATATTTATTTATTTATTTACTGACACACATCCAGCATAACATACTAAACATTACAATAATCATGTTCATGTCATAGTCCGGTATGCACGCCAATTACAGGTGCATACATCACTCGCCAACGTATTACTAAGGGGGATTACATTTTATCAATCCCGAGCGGGTTTCGAACCCCCAAATTGTCGGTAATTTAGACGAATATTCGCACCACTACACCAGAGTGGTAGTTTATGGAAATTTAACTTTCTGATGAACATCTTATAAACGTGAGTTTATCACGCCTAACGAATCATATAATTAATCAAAAACGAATATAAAACCCAAAACAATTGTTTCCAGTTTTTTTTAGTACAAAATCGTACACAATTCCAAGACGGTTAACATTAATATCACATTACTTACGTTAGACGAACCCGAAACACGTTACAATCTTCTAATGGACTGGTACTACGTTAAAATAAAGGTGATAAAACACTAAACCTCCCTCGAGCTTTAATAGTAGCCATAATTTACCGCCTAACCCGAAAATGAGGTCAACGGAACAATGCATGGCATTCTTTATATGCGTGTGCTCAAAGGACACACCTGTGTGACTTGTGACCTAACTTCAGGGTGAAAGTAAAATGCAAATATGAGATTTATGGGTAAGCTTATTAACCGACTACAAAAAGGGAGGAGGTTCTTAATTTGACTTTTTTTATAACAGAACTTTTTACTGAGTAGACTCATTTCGATGATTCTGTAATCATAAGGTCATGTAGTCCCATTTAAATGTAATCTTGATCTGCCAAGTAATTTTTGAGTGATTTCCAATAATTCATATATATATATATATATATATATATATATATATATATATATATATATATATATATATATTCGCTTTAGCCTGTAATATCCCACTGCTAGGCACAGGCCTCTTTCCCCATGTTGGAGAAGGATCAGAGCTTTATTCACCCCACTGCTCCAATGTGGGTTGGCGGATATATTCCCTACTATCAGCAACGATCGCTATCAGGAGCACATGATAACACTATTGTAATAACTATTGTTATAACTATATCGGTAAATATCTCGGTTAATGTTAAGTATAGAACACATGCAAATGAAACTGACAACTATTTGTGTGATACGGAAATTAGGGTGAGGGTATAATCAAAATACTATTGTTCTAACCTGCATATTGTTCTAATTTGCGGCTCTGTAATGTAACTGTTTACATACAAGATGTGTTTAATGGAACATAAATTAATTAGGGTGCCAAAGATATTTAAATTAAGATCTCAAGATTATTGTAGCACGAGAAATCTGAAAGTCTTGTGCAAATAAAAAAAACAGCGTTGTGCAGTACGTTAAGTTACTTACGAATTACTAAACTCTGAATTGAAACATTTGTAATTTTTGTTTAAATTCTAAATTTAAAAACAAAAACAAAATCACCTATATATGTTAGTCGAAATAATATAAATACAGTTATGTGCCAACGTTTAACACTTTAACACAGTTGTTTGAAGCCATGAGATTCTTATTTGATTTTAACATTTTATTTTTAAGAAATGTGAAAATACAGATAGAAATAAAAGTCCGACACTCGCATATTGAAAGAAGAAATAATTAATAAGGAAGTTGACAATATCAAATATCATTTCTAACAGAAATCACAATATTTATATAGTTTAAAGAAAAAGCTTCTAATGCTTAATTAAACAAGTCCCCTTCAATATTATTATAAATTACAGTGCTTTTATCGAAAGCTATAACTCACCGATATCAAAGAGAGATCTTGATAAATTATATATCATCTGTGCTGATTGAATTGAATTGATAAGACGTTAACGACTTCATTGATGAGTTTGTATTATCGTGACTGTGAATACTGCATAACTTTAAATATAATTTGATAAAGTATTACATAATCTTTAGTATTTTCTATGTAATAGCGTATGTTATTTACGATACAATTCGAATGTTTATACAACTTTGTCACTTTAATTCGACAAATTGTGATTGAGATGAGTGTTATTTTTTCATTTTACAAATTTAAAGAATTCTATTTAATTTTTTTTATTTTTTTATTTATTTATTTAGGATCACCAGTAATTATTAACATTAATTACACAATAACGTAAACCTAATCTTAATAAATATTTCAGGGCTAAGTGTTACAATTTATTAAGGTGAACACCACATACAAAAAGAAGCGTTACATTCCAATATAAAAAAAAACATATTTAAAATGTATAAAAATCAACAGTAACATAAAAGTAACATAACAGTACATAATCTTAAAAAAATTAAATTTACATGAACTAGTAATAAAATGTAATAATCAACGTAGACAGCTTTTTTTCATACAAAGGTGTCAAACAAACTTAAAAACCGCGTAATGGTAAACGGATACAGTAGCCTACGGAAGCTATACCAGTAGCAATGCAAATATGTAGCGACTTTACCCAAAAACCTCAATTCATATTCTTATAAATATTCAATTCTGACATACACAGCTATTGGATCTTATAGTTCGTCTTATATTTATTCACTTTACTAGTAGCGAGAATGGTCCACTTATCTACCTTACATAAGGTGGTTCTGTTTGACAGGCTGCATATTAGCTTAGGACAGTAACTCACCATCTTCGGTCGTCGTATTAGGTTAGTAAATCTGTGAATGGTAACGAATACGATGTCCGTAAACTATCCTAATTATATATAAAAATTACTCTGTGCTATCTGGTGATGTTATATTATAAGTCTGTGTTGCCAACTAAAATAATTAAGTTTCATCATTAATAGTTTTGGTAAAAATTGGTTGTCTCTAAATTCAGTTTATGGACGAGAGTTTTAAGTGATAATGTCACAAAGAAGCATTGATAAAAAAATGCTTATTTTATAAATTGAATTGAATTATTATCACTGAATTATGTTGAACTGCTAGATCTGACGTGACGCGACAAGAGAGATAAATGTGTCACAAGCCAACACTTTAGCCGATCGTGCCTCTGTATCGCTTGTTCCGCGCTCTCGCTTGCACGCCCAGGGTCAGGCGGAACGTGACACTTTTTCGTGCGTGCAGCCGATGTTCATCGATTTATAAGACGCTATCACGTCAAAAACGGTTCATTTAAATTTTTGTCTTATATTAATAGTCATCTATTAGTCTAAAAATTAATGAAAAAGAAATCCAAAGTAAACATACTGAAGTAAAGTAATTAATTTTTTAATAAAGTCTTATTGAAGTGATGAACAAAGATTTCTAGATTTCTTTAAGCCTTCATTTAATATCACTATTTAGTATTCTCTCAGACTTTTCTTTAGTCAGTGATTAAGTTGTTTTCTACCATGAACTAATTAGATTTTTTTAGGGTTCTATTCGTCTGTTTAAAAAACGAAACTTACTTTTTTTTGTATGTCTGTTAGTCTTTTTATCACATTTTTTTAAACAACTTGGTCGTTAAACAAGCTTAGGTACGTCTTACTTGACGGTAAGCAATAACCGGAGCTTAAAGACGCATATAATACCAAAATCATCGCAAGCGTGGTGCCAACCCTACCCTCAATCCCCATAGGAGTTCTAGTTACCTTACTCATCCCAGTAAAATAACACCGCTTGAAAGCAGTATTATTTAGCTGTGATCGTCTAAAAACTATTTAATAAGAATTTCCAGGTGCTTTGTAAACACATTAACTTAAAAGTGTCTGTCTAGTCTTTAAGTTGTCTGTGTATCGATGTATGTATGTGAGTGTGAATAAACGATTATTATTATTATTATTATTATTATAAAAAAAGACATTAAGACAACAATTGGACAAGTAAAAAAAAAGTATATGAAATTGAATCTCATAAAAACGAATAAAAGATCGAAGATAGGGAAATATTTCCGCATATATTTATCCAAGAAAAACTTAAGCAGTGGTTATTTGATATGGTAAAAGACATGGTGGAACTTACAATATTTTAAGTAGGAAAACGTTTTAACACATATATTATTATGTTCTTTTTTTGTGATCGTTAACTCTTGAAGGTATTAAACTAATATTCAAATTACAGTTACTTCATGTACCAAATTTACATATTTATTATATATATATATATATATATATATATATATATATATATATATAATAAATGGCTTAATTTACATGACAATATTTTTTATGTGTCTATAAATTATTAGATATTCATAACAATATGATCAGACTTAGAAAGAAGAAACGGAAGACAGGTCCTTTCCTACAAAGTTAATAGTAATTGTAAAATTGTTCGTCTCTTTATACACTCACGAATTAACCACAGCATAAATACTTAAAATATTACGAGAAAGTAATTCTACTAAAATATAATCATGTCCTCTGAAAAACCGAAATAATGAAACCATATTTTTTTAAAAACAACTCACCCAGCACTAACCAATGTCATTATGAGCAGAGCGCTCTTTAAATGTTTTACGAAATTCATTCCACATACATGACTTTGAAAAAAAGGCTACATAAAATGCAACGTTTTCATCTTAAGTACAATTGGAGCATCTTAAAAAGTACGTCTCAGAAAGAGTACGAGACATGCATTCATCAAACCGAAAAGCGCAACGAATCCTCTCGTACTAAAAGCTGAAATAGGCCATTGTCCTCTTCGAATGGGAAGCATTTTTTATTACTGTGCTATTTTTCTGGGTTACCTGTGCACGAATACATTATTTACTATCGCTGTTCGACCTCGGATGTTTTTGTAGGAATATATATTTTGCTCTTTTTTCAAATTGTTTATGTTTTCGTTGTTCTGTTAAATGTACCGTGTTTTATACTGAAAAATGTCTTCGTGCTATATTAACCGGACATTATGGGGACTATTTTATATAAATCCTGCTCTTATGTTTGGGTGAATTTTTATTTTATCTTTAATATAAAATTATTATTTTTTTTTATTGATCTTATTGAATTGTTTAAATTATTTATTAAATTTAATGTTATTTGCATACAAAAATCTGTAGATAAAGGTAGAATTTGTGATCAACTTAACTAACGCACTGGGTTCACTGGAATGTTAGTTTTAAGTTTTTTATCCATAAAAAATAAATAAATAAATAAAATAAAAAATATCTATATAAAATATTTATATTTTAACGTTAGCCTTTGTAAGTATGTTATGTAGTTTTTATACATTCTTGGAATATTAAAAATCCTTATTTTGTAATCTGAGGGTAGGTCTATAGTTATATATAACTACTATAAAATAGTTTTAACTAGAAAAATAATTGGCAGTAAAAGACTGCCAATATAAGTGAAAACTTAGAACTTTTAATATTATGTTATTTCCTAATGTTTGAATTTGTATCAACATCGATCTGGTTTTCAACAATGCAGAGTATTACACATTGAACTTTTAACTAAATCCATTGAATTTCACTTATAAGATATACCTACATAGCACTAATGTTTTATTTATTTATTTATTTATTTATTTATTTATTTATTTATTTATTTATTTATTTATTTATTTATTATACTTTATTGTACACCACAACTACATATTAAACAATAAACACATTTAAAAACATTTACAGACTGTAAAGTACAATGGGCGGACTTATGGCTATTTAGCCATTTCTTCTAGACAATCCAATTTGTACAAGTTGCACAATACGTCAGCTGTATAGTTACAGAAACTACTATAAGCATATATCGGAGACGTGAACCCATAAGATTTTCCCTACCAAAAAGTGCCCAAGAATTTTTCACTTAAAAAAAAATATAAAGAAACATGCGGAACCCCGCGCGCGCACTAGCTGCGGGAGGCGTCGCTCACTCGCGCCATACGCTTTCTGAATCAGCTGACCTATTCTGTTGTAAACATTTTTGAAATATCATATCAAAAATTGACCGCTCCAGCGGGATTCGAACCCGCGTCTCCGACTGACCGTGTCGGCGCTCTAGCCAATTAAGCTATGGAACGATGTACCCGCTAGAGCGAAATTTTTGATATGATGATTTTTACTTTCGGTTTAAGCGAACCGTGGCGCCGTCTATAGTGAGTTCTTTACAGAGACCCGTAACTATTCAAAGTTTCATATTACAATGAAAATCTTTGACAGGAGACGACACCATGCTATTTTTAATATGTACGATTTTATTTTGTGTTACCCACAATTAGGAATTCTAAACATTTTTGAAATATCATATCAAAAATTGACCGCTCCAGCGGGATTCGAACCCGCGTCTCCGACTGACCGTGTCGGCGCTCTAGCCAATTAAGCTATGGAACGATGTACCCGCTAGAGCGAAATTTTTGATATGATGATTTTTACTTTCGGTTTAAGCGAACCGTGGCGCCGTCTATAGTGAGTTCTTTACAGAGACCCGTAACTATTCAAAGTTTCATATTACAATGAAAATCTTTGACAGGAGACGACACCATGCTATTTTTAATATGTACGATTTTATTTTGTGTTACCCACAATTAGGAATTCTAAACATTTTTGAAATATCATATCAAAAATTGACCGCTCCAGCGGGATTCGAACCCGCGTCTCCGACTGACCGTGTCGGCGCTCTAGCCAATTAAGCTATGGAACGATGTACCCGCTAGAGCGAAATTTTTGATATGATGATTTTTACTTTCGGTTTAAGCGAACCGTGGCGCCGTCTATAGTGAGTTCTTTACAGAGACCCGTAACTATTCAAAGTTTCATATTACAATGAAAATCTTTGACAGGAGACGACACCATGCTATTTTTAATATGTACGATTTTATTTTGTGTTACCCACAATTAGGAATTCTAAACATTTTTGAAATATCATATCAAAAATTGACCGCTCCAGCGGGGATTCGAACCCGCGTCTCCGACTGACCGTGTCGGCGCTCTAGCCAATTAAGCTATGGAACGATGTACCCGCTAGAGCGAAATTTTTGATATGATGATTTTTACTTTCGGTTTAAGCGAACCGTGGCGCCGTCTATAGTGAGTTCTTTACAGAGACCCGTAACTATTCAAAGTTTCATATTACAATGAAAATCTTTGACAGGAGACGACACCATGCTATTTTTAATATGTACGATTTTATTTTGTGTTACCCACAATTAGGAATTCTAAACATTTTTGAAATATCATATCAAAAATTGACCGCTCCAGCGGGATTCGAACCCGCGTCTCCGACTGACCGTGTCGGCGCTCTAGCCAATTAAGCTATGGAACGATGTACCCGCTAGAGCGAAATTTTTGATA